>NC_064634.1:120307792-120611814 GCF_023864275.1 Schistocerca cancellata
ATTCAGTGAACCTAAATGATTCTACATTTACCTCTATAGTCCGCAAGTCATCTTCGGTGCGTGGCAGACCGTATTTGATGTTACAGTGTCACTTCATCCTTTGACCGATGACCACGCTGTCTGGTCTCCTTCCCCAAAACAACCAACAACCAACTTCATCCTTTCCCAGTTGTGTATGGTTCGCGGGAAGAACAGTTGCTAGTAAGCCTCCGTTTGGGATCGAATCTTTCGAATTTTTTGATGAAATTTTCGTGAGATATCCGTAAGACGAAGTAATCTATTGTTTGCCACTTCCAGGAACGTACCCTCTCGGAAGATCAGCAGGAGATAATACCGTGTCGCGAAACTTATCTCTTGCTACCTGTTCGACTGGAGTTGGCTGAACATCTTCCTGACGCTTCTGAATTTACTGTACGAACCAGTAATGAAACGTGCTGCTCTTCTTCGGATCTTCTCCGTTTACTCTATGTATCCCGTCTGGCACGGATCCAAGACTGATGAGAAACATTCAAGTATTGGTCGAACGAGGGTTTCATAAGCTACTTCTTTTGCTGACGGACTACATTTTCTGGCGATTCTTCCATTGAATCTCATCTGACTTACTCGTGATTAACTTTATGTAATCGTTCCTCTTGATATCCGTCCATCTGTATACTACTAAATGTTTTCTGGAAATACCTGCTCCCAGTGACTGTTCTGCAATTGTATAACAGTACGATAAAGGGTGGTTCTTCCTACTATTCCCAATACGTTACATTTGTTTATTTTGAGGGTCAGTTGCCGCTCCCCGCACCAAGCGTCGATTCTCTGCATGTCCTCCTGAATTTAGATACGATTTTCTAGTGCTGAGACTTCTCTGTATACAACAGCATCATCTACGAAAACCCTTATGAAACCTTCAACGTTACCTACCAGGTGACTGACATGTACTGTGAAACGTCACGGCCCTAGGACACTCACCTGAGGCACATCCGAAGTTACTTTTATGTCCGAAGACTCCTATGCGTTCAAAATGACATGCTGTGTTTACGTTTGTTACAGACACATCAGTCCAATTTCACAGATGATCTGATATTCCGTACGCTCATATTTTGTACATCAGGTTGCAGCGCGGAAATATACCAAATGCCTTTCAGAAGTTAATTAACATGGCATCTTCCTTGGCGTCTGCCTCTAACTGCTTTTTGGGTATCGTGAACGAACAGAACGAGCATGATTGGACACGATCGTCTTTTTATGAACTCTTGTTGGTTCCCACAGATGAAATTTTTCCGCATCCAGGAATACAAAAGCATAAAATGTGGTATCGATAGGTACGATGCCACAACGTTGGTCCGCTCTGCTAGGTTAGCACTACGAGAGACACAGACGACAGCGCCCTCTAGCCGGTGCTGTCGAGGTCTACGAGCTCCGCGACTGCTTCAGCCCATTTCATCAAATTCAGACGGCCGCGACACTTCGCATCTCACCTAAAGTTATGTAATATGTTTGCTTATGATTATCCACTAGTAAAGGTGCTTTAACTGTATTGGCAGTACCGACAAAATTTCCCTTTTCCCGTTCCTACCCACGCGCCGCTTCCCAGGCGGGATACAAAATAAAACATCTTCTAGAATTCGACAATAGACCGACATCAGAGTTGTGGGTCTCTGATTTTGTGTGTCAGTTCGACGACACTGTTTGGAAACGGGAATGACTTGCGCTCTTTGCTGATCATAAGGAATACCTCGCTCCTCTAGAGGACTACGGTACACTCCTGCTTGAAGAGGGTCACGTTCTTTCACAGTCTCTGTACAAAATCGAACTGGTATCCTATCGGTTCTAGTGGTCTTCTCAGTGTTGAAGGGTTTCATTTGCTTTTCTATCACTTGCTCGCTTATTTGGATATGTCGTTTTGTCGTTCTTACGAACATTTGTGTGAGAAACTTCAGTACTATCTTCTTCTGTGAAACAGTTTTTCAAAGCGACGTCAGTATTTTAGCCTTTTATGTGTTATTCTCTGTTTCAGTGCTACCATGGTCAAAGACGCCTGGACAGATGGCTTCGATCCTTTTACTGATGTAACAGACCAGAACGTCTTAGGATATACGCTCAGCTTGGTAGATAGTTTTACTTTTGTATTCATTGAACGCCTCGCGCACAGCCCTCCTTACGCAAATTTTTGTCACTTTTTGCAAAAATGTATATCTTGAATGTCTCAAACATTCAAATAGTATTTAGATTATAGTATGCGGAAGCGAAGCTCTCCATACTGTTGTGTTAGTCGTAGGACTTCCCAGATGACGAGAGTCGACCTTCAGTTACGTGAGTGGAGTTTGGATTTTTGGCGATTTTTAAATATTGTTGGCGCGCCAGCAGCTATCAAATACAGCAGAGACTGTAATCGGTTGGTTTAGACCTGCATCCAAAAAGATTGTAATTAAGATCGTACAATTGAATGGGATGTATATGTCGCAGTACGCGCGTCCTAAATTGAACAACTTTACATTCTGAAGCCGGCCGAAGTGGCCGTGCGGTTAAAGGCGCTGCAGTCTGGAACTGCAAGACCGCTACGGTCGCAGGTTCGAATCCTGCCTCGGGCATGGATGTTTGTGATGTCCTTAGGTTCGTTAGGTTTAACTAGTTCTAAGTTCTAGGGGACTAATGACCTCAGCAGTTGAGTCCCATAGTGCTCAGAGCAATTTTTTTTTTTTTTACATTCTGAATAAAATGCCAGTGCCAGTTGCACATTTTTTTATTTCAAATACCACTACCTTTTTCGGCCCTCAAGGCCATTATCCAGTGGTATATTCCAGGTGTCCTGAGATGGACTGCTCGCAGTCTTTCTGTTCGCAGTCGTTTATAACAACTTTGAAGGCCTGGCGTTGCTGTATTATATTTCGAAACTTGCATTGGCATTTTGTACATGATAAATATCACAGTATCAAAATTTATGTCAGGATGATTTATATTCAGGGTAAAATACTTTATTCTTGACTGTACCTACTCCTCCAGACGATGCCGATGCCGTTTCCGCACTGACTTATTTATTGCCACCAGAATTTAAAAAAACCAACCGACGTACCAGAGCAATTGCGGCCATGTCCGACATCGACTGGCTCAATATATTGTTATATCTCTACTTGCAAAAACGGCCAAGTTGCGGCCAAGTATGGCTTAGAGGATCAAATAGGCGATTACCTGGTGAGTATGAAATTATACAATGGCAAAGTTTCATCGAAGGATCCCTCCATGTATTGGAAGAGGAAAACTTTGGAACTATTGATCAGTGCGGAACAGGGGTCGAAAGTCATGGAAGACGTAAATGGCCTAACAGCAAGCGGCAGCCAATCATTACAGGCAAAGGGGGCAACGCTGAAACCACAGCGAAAAAGGTACTTTCTTATAATTGCATTCCTCCAGAAATCAGTGTCAATGTAATACCATCTGCTCATCCGTATTTTATTAATTTAATCGATCCTAAGTTTAAAAGGTATTTGGACATGGGAATGGAGTTGTACAAAAAAACTGTTAATGAACTGGATTTAAAAGGTTTGGAAAATGTACTTGGTTCGGTTCAGAAGATAATATTTTCTATTCTCGTGCTACAGTCGTCTGGGAATATTACTACACTTTACAGGATTCTTTACTAAGCCATCATATGCTGGATTTTGACCAAATCTAATTTAATTTGCAGCACCTTGCCTACCAATTGTCCTTATATTGTTGCTTCCATTAGCATTAAAATTTTTCCCTCTTTCCGCCATTTCAATATCGTCCACCGGTCCTGGAGACAAAGTTCCTCCGTCGTACTGTATTGAACTATGTTGTCCTGTGCTTAAATACTCATTTAACCACGACACTGTTCTGAGTAAAAAAGATTTACTGGTATCTCCGTTTATATACATAGAAGGATAAAAATCTGTCACTGCATGACACTCTGACTTCAAAATCTCTATACGGGCCAACCTTTTGCTGGCGTGGGTGCTTGCCCAGATAGTGTCCTAAAAGGACAACTATCTCAGCGGGACAGTGACGCCACCATGCTGTCCTTTGGACCCTGGACGGACCCTGGACCCGGTTGACCTTGTGGTCTCATGAAACATGAAACATGTAATGGAATGGATGCCGGTAGAATACCTTGGGTGGTTGAAAACACACCTATTCAACTACGTACTTACGTAGTCGGGCTGATCAAGTTATGTTTTCGTTGCGAAACACGATACGGGACTGTCCGATTTGCCATGTAGATTTTCAAGACTTTTGGTCACATTTGTACACATAGCGAATCTGATAAATGTAGTCAACTTCTGTAGTATCGATTTGACAATATTCTTTGGAAGTATTTTTATGAGAGGTTACTTCTTATGAAGGCAGTAGAAGTCAGAGTGTGTTAGTTTGGCTACGTTCTCGGTTTGAAAAAGACGGAAGCTGGCTTGCCGTGTAGTGGAGGCAGTATAATTTGAGAAGGACTTTCTAGTAATATGTTTTGAGTAAAGAAAAAGAGATTATATCAGTGGAAGAACGTTAAAAGGAGAAATTTTAACGTAAATCAGTTTTTTTTATGTATCAATTTCTAACTGCGTAATTTCTTGTTGGAACATTTCACGTGGCTGAAATTTACTTAGTATATATTATAATGCAAAATATGGTTTTATCTTATACCGGAAACAAGTATCAAGGAAAGTAATTTTACATAGGAATATTATTAAGAAGTATTTTGTTAACTTGTCTAGTAGTGTGAACTTTATGAACATGTTTACTGTTATAATGGCTTAATGAAGCACAGCTTAACGAGTTTTACTTTTCATCTATCAGTCGTTGACTTTAGATCCTCATTTTTCATTCTTTATCTTCATAAGTGTGTTTATATACTCGACTTGCACATCGCGACTTGTGCAGAAGCATTTTTATGAAAAGTGATAAGATACCGTTTTGCATTGCACATCGCAAGTACGGTAAATGAAATTTGATTTCTGACAATCTTATCACTATCTTACTAGCAACAGGCTGCAAGACAGACGAGCGCTCCGTGCGCATAGGTATTCCAACAAATCGAATTACCATCAAGATTCATGTCCATCGTAAGACACAGTGATTGTCAGAGTGTTATCTGTGAAAATAGTATATCAGTTCAGAGGTTTAATATCAGTAAAAGATTTCAGGAAAGTGCTATCTTGTAAGTTTTCAAGCAATTTTATCAGGAAATCAGATGCTTTAAGTTTTATGTTCATTTGCTCTGTGATTACAGTAACAGTTTTAATACAGTGACTGTTTACAAGACTAAGATAACGATTAATATTATTCAGGGCCATCATTTTAAATACTATCATCTTGTTTTGCAGTTAGATAGCATACGTAAATTTCATTGAAACTGTATTTCTTTCTCGCAGGCAAATTAGTTAATCTGTTGGCTAGTCTGGATTTCGCATCGTGTAGCGTGGGCTTCACGTACGTCCGTTCAAAGTTTAACACACTTTGGTTTTCCTGCTCTGAATTTACGTATTTCGATATCAAAAAAAGTTTTATACGTTTCTCAGATGCCAATCAGACACAAAAACGAGTTTAGGAGTTTAACATTGAACTTTCAAACGGACTTATAATACCTATGTACTGATAGGTAGCAGAAACGATCCACAAAACTACCGTCCAATATCCTTCACACCCATTTGTTATAGAATCTTAGAACACATTCGGAGCTCAAACACTATGAAATATATCGAACAGAATGACTTAGTCCACGCCAACTAGCACAGATTCAGTTAATATTCATTATGTGAAACGCAGCTCACACTGACCTCAATGACATCTTGAGAGTCCTGGATCAAGGCAATCACGTAGATGTGGTATTCCCAGAATTTTGGAAAGCATTTGACTCAATACCATCGAAAGTAGACAGTGTAGAATGTTTATTAGAAGGGGGCATTATCTTGGGTGGAAAGGCACTGATACAGGGAAATGTGTTAAGGTCCTTGCTATTTACGCTGTATATAATGACCCAACAGACAGTATTAATAACTGTTTGCATTATGCAATACAGAACTATAGCTGTACATTTTACTAGAGGCAATTGATTACGGTCTACGACCAGACCATCATCGGTCCCAAAAATCATCTCAGCTGTGCATTTGCGTAATTAGTATGACAATTATAAATTGTGCATTGTTGCAACACTGATATTAGCTGTATGTATGTAACATAATGTCCATTTAATCTGCTGGAACTGCAGACCAGCCTACGGGATTTATTCTTTTGATATTAAGCCAATAATTTAAACTAAGAGAGTCAACTACACTTATATGTCAGTTAGAACGATGAGACGAAGACACGCGCGCAAATGTAAACTGATGATATTCTGATGATATTTGAGGACTGCCCGTGATTTCTTGTGGTTAAGCAGAAATTCAGTGTCAATGAATTTATTCTCACCGTTAGTTTCGTTATCTGGACATCACATTCATTCGAATGCCTGATGCATAAAGATAGCGTTTCCAATTAATGATATTTAAGGACGGGCTGTGATTTCTTGTGGTTTAGCTGAAATTCAGTGTCAATGCATGTATTCCCTCTGTTACTTTTGTTGTCTGGACATTAGATTTATTTAAATGCCTGATGCATAAAGACAGCATTTCCAATAAACCAATACAGAAGAAATATCTTTTACGCACAAAGAAAATAGCGGTTGTACTATTACTTGTCAGGTCTCTCTAGGGTGTGTTTGTTTCCTTTCCATTTATTTAAAAATTTCAGCACTTTAACTGATAATCGAACTATGTTTCTCACTTTCGACAAGCATAATGTTAATGCTTTTCTGAAACAAAAAAGCATAGATTTAATTGTCCTTTGTCGAGTTTCATACCGTCTATCGCTTCAGACACATTGTGGTGCCGTAATGTTTACGAAAACCCGACTAAAAGTTATCCGGTGGTTTCCTAACGTACTCGGGTTTGAATATAAAATGTGTTGACGACCTACCCTGACTTGCCACCGGTAACACCAATTATCAACGGCTTGTCGACGTATCTGGGATCGAGGTAATAAATTATTTATCAAAACCTTCCGATTAAATCAGTTTACGAATCAGTGACAACCGTGTCGAAATCCCTGCAGTACTTTCTGAGATTAGTCGTCTCATACAAACAGGAAGAAACGGTGGGAGACTATAATTCATTACATTTCATCCAATTTGCACTAGATGTTTTTGAGTTTTATAGAGAAACGTTCCTTGTGATTCAGTCTCTTACTGAAAATCGTATCACACTCAATACAGTAATTCCTGAGATTAGCATTTACATAAAGAAGAAATCAGCCAAGGACTTTCCTCCTCAATGTATATGAAAGATATGTATTGGCGTACACGTTTAGATAGATGGTGAGTCAAACGAAACTTCGTCCTAGAGCATATGTGTAACTGATCATGTGATCTATATATCTGAGTGATGACTAGTCCGCAAGAACAACAGATACTGATCCATAACAGGCATGGCTAACCTTTGCTGTCCCGCAGGCTTCATCCACATACTTAAACTCACGACCCGTCTCGCCACGTGACTTTAAAGCGGCATTTCTAGTCCATAAATTCAAAATACTGTGACGTTAATGTTTAGGGCGTAACGCACCGATAGGAATGGCACTCCTTTCCCGACACGCCAAGCCAGCAAATTACGTCTCAACACGTTCATTTCTGAGAGATCATGCTTTTTAGTTTTGCCTCATCTTAATTTATTTACATTTATTTACACGTCACGAATATTATTCCTTTGCTTATGATGTTCTACAAGATCTATCTTAAAAATCTGTCGTTGCAAAATTTTGCAAGGTAAGGAAATTACGTTCACCTGACGCAAATAAATGGAAACATTTGGAGATGTGATGGCGGACATTATGAAATCTCACGAAGAAAAAAAGGCCTATAAAAATAAGTGGTTGCAGCTAAATCAATATAAAGTACCTTCATTTTTAATAGTTGCAGTGATCTACGGTGGGCACGAATTTACTGATATTAATGCGGGAATGGAGAGAATGCTAAATACTGAATGAAACAACACGTTTACTGCTAACAGTCACCGTATATTTACCTCCACGACACGTTTCAAAGGCTTGAACCTCCATTATTAGGTGGATTCGCATTTGTTAGTGTGACATATGTGTGTGTTGTGTTGGGGTTTTTGGAGGAACTCATGGCACTGTTTCCAGTGGTGACAGTTTCCTTTCACTGTCGTAAAGAACGCATGTAAACTGTCATATTTTGTAAACAAAGGTGGATAAAATATGACTGTTTACAGGAACTGTTGTGACTCTATACAGAAGTGGTCGTTCCCTTGTTTGTTTTTTCGTTACGACCATATTATTCTTGGTGGCTACTACAGTTGTGTGTTATACCAAAAACACAAACTTCCCCATTTTAGCACATACAAGGAGCTCAAGTTGCTGGTGCACGGACTGAACCGTGCCTGCCGGCCGGGGTGGCCGAACGGTTGTAGGCTCTTCAGTCTGGAACCGTGCGACTGCTACAGTCGCAGGTTCGAATCCTGCCTCGGACATGGATGTGTGTGATGTCCTTAGGTTTAAGTAGTTCTAAGTTCTAGGGGATTGATGACCGCAGAAGTTAAGTCCCTTAGTGCTCAGAGCCATTTGAACCATTTGAACCATGCTGATACTTTGGGCCGTGTGCAGTGTGATTGGCATGAATATACGTATGTTGCCAGTCATTCAACGAGTCGACCGTGTGTCTCTTTCCCAAGGACTCGCGACTGCCATGCTTGACAATGAGTTATGGTCTACAGACTTCTCCCACACTGACCGAGGATGTGGTACGGTCGAGGCATATAGAAGCTGAATGTCGCACATCTCCAGGATCGGAAATGCAGGCAGCTCATAGAACCGGAACAATTACGTGAGACGCGTTGCAGTATATCCGTCACCGCTCCAGTGGTGGCTCAACTGTCCCAATCTGGCTTTACATCGATCTATGATGAAATGTGACCAGGATAAAATGCTGCAACAGTAATATCACAAAATATTATTTCACAACTTTCCATGAGCTGTCTGACCTAGCCCCCCCCCCCCCCCCCCCCCGTTCAATGATGGGATGGAATTACTATGGATAAAGGCGAAAACAATTTCGATTAAGCGTCGGTGTCTTCAGGGAACAACGGTTCGGGCGAGAAGTCAAGACCGGGAGTGAGGACCCATTCATACACCATATTATCTAAGAGAAATGGTAGTATTGGAGAATGCTGGTCTATGCACTCGATATACTAGATGGTCGCGGATTGACGTAGCAGAATGATATTTCACAGGTGCCTCTTCGCACCACCAGAAACAGTTGTGGATGAGAGAACAATAACACCACAGTAGTGGATGATGTCCTACACTTGTTGGTCAGAAACTTTGGCGGGGCAGCTGTCGATATTCTTACAGAGAAGACTGTAGTTGATGAGTGTGCTGATACTCTTGATAAGGGAGCGGCAAACGAATACCCAAGCCCTGACGGCTTTTCGTTGGAGCTTTACCACGAATTCGAAGACATCATTACTTCAAGCTGGACTGAAATGTATCAAGAAGTGATAATCCCTGACCTTTCCGTCCCGTCTGAATTCGTAGAAGGTCTGCTTATTCGGTCCCCAGGCTGTTTGCGGATAAGGATTATAGGCCAGCGACCATGTTGACTTCAAAACTTTTAACCGGGTTTTTTTCCACCCGCCTTCGACGTGTCCTCCGTGAAGTCATCTCTATGGATCAAACGTGCTTAGGTGATGACAATAACGTACAGATGGCGTTAAGCGATTATCATACCATAGTCCTGGCGGTGCCCTGCAGCGTTCGCCTTGCCTTAGTGAAGGTGGACTTCGACTTCACGTTTCATGGAGTGAGTCATGACTATATCGAGACTGCGCTGCGAAGGATGGCCTTGCCCGCACATCATGTGGCGGGTCCCATTACTATAATATGGTCAGTCCGCCAAGTATGTCTACTGTCAAAGTTGTCCTACATCTACATCTACATTTATACTCCGCACGCCACCCAACGGTGTGTGGCGGAGGGCACTTTACGTGCCACTGTCATTACCTCCCTTTCCTGTTCCAGTCGCGTATGGTTCGCGGGAAGAACGACTGTCTAAAAGCCTCCGTGTGCGCTCTAATCTCTCTAATTTTACATTCGTGATCTCCTCGGGAGGTATAGGTAGGGGGAAGCAATATATTCGATACCTCATCCAGAAACGCACCCTCTCGAAACCTGGCGAGCAAGCTACACCGCGATGCAGAGCGCCTCTCTTGCTGTGTCTGCCACTTGAGTTTGTTAAACATCTCGGTAACGCTATCACGGTTACCAAATAACCCTGTGACGAAACGCGCCGCTCTTCTTTGGATCTTCTGTATCTCCTCCGTCAACCCGATCTGGTACGGGTCCGGCAGGGACTGTGGCTGTGTTGCCATAACTGGACGAGTTCAGATCTTTGGGTCTCACCTTCACTCGCAACACACAGCGGACGGCGTCACCTACAAATAAACGCCTCCTTCGAATGATCTGCACGAACATTCCTGGCAACTTCGTGCAAATATTATACATGATACAGCGGTGGATGGGTGGATTGGTGGATATTATTAATACTCGTCTATCGCCGCGACTATGCCATTTTGCATAGATTTTAACGGCGCCAAAAGCAACAAGACAGTCTGTAGGTGACGTGTGCTTACTTTTCCGGCGCGTGTTTTACCATAAAAACCCGCTACGACACGCTGCCTTATCCTCCTCAAGACGGAGGCTTTGGTCTTCTCAACGTCGATGCAAGATCGAATGCCCCTTATGTGAGTACGATGGTGTAATCACGGATCTGCCACCGAACCGTATAAATGGGATCTCTGATTGATGAACTGGCCCCTCCCTCCCGTGTGGCGCCTGTTGCCGTAGCACCCTTGGTCATTTGTCAGGACCTTCTTCATCGAAGGCAGTTACGTTCATGGCGACATAGCTCGTAACAAAAACCTACGGCACGTGATATTTACCACCTGATGAGGAGAGACCATACCTAGAAAGTAGTGGGAAGCCGATATCCTACTGTCACATGGCCAGTAGTCTGGTGTTCTTTCCACCATGTCCTCCTCTACACGAACTCTCGTGCAGCCCGGTAGTCAGTTTTTATTGCATGTCATTAGCATGACAGGTTCGCCGCTTTGCCCTCAGTGCCACACACTGGACGCGAATGAATATCGAATGATGTGTGGACCTACTGCTGAGATATCGCAGCTGATTTGGCAAACGATTGTAGTTTTTCTGAGTACGGCACCCAATGCCACTGCACCGAAGTCACTTCCGTTCCCGGATGACACCTGTTTCCCGTGTACGAGAACCAACATAAGGAACTATATAAAAGGCCTATCGATCACTTATTTGCTTCATGAGGGAAATATTAATTATCTCGAGTTTTGGACGCAGGATCGCTTTACCTGTATCACGCACAATTCGATATACCTTCAATACAATTCTAACGTTTTGTGTAGTGTCTTTTGGATTATTATAATTATCCGGGCTGTTATGCCGTGGTCGGTTGATGAATTCTGTGGTGATTCCCAACGTTTCGTCTCCGACTGCGGGAGACATCTTCAAGGGGGTCCGTAGCTCGATAGAAGGTACAACACACACACTGACTCGCTACTGACTGCCGCTAAATTCTGTGTCCGCGCGCCCCCGCGCCGCGGCGTGACGTCACGTGTTTTGAAAACTTCAGTGCTATTGGCCGCTGTCCGTCGCCGTCGATCGCCGTTGCCATCACCCAGTAGTGGACGAGTGGTACACATCTTCTTTAACACCGGCATCGATATACCGTTTAATTTGACGCCCTCCTCCTTTCGGTTGAATTATTTGGATGTTTAGCGATTTCGATTGCCTCCCTGTAGAGCCTTTCGTAATATCCGCTCGTGGCCGCTAGTACTTGCCTATCCTCGAAACGAATATTGTGGTTCCCTAGCTGGAAAGCATGCCCCGCAACAGCTGATCGTTCCGTTTCTCCTCTTCTACAATTTCCCTTGTGCTCTTCCAAACGTTTAGAAACAGTTCTTTTAGTGGTACCCACATAAACATCACCACAGCTGCATGGGATCCTATACATTCCAGATTTTTCCAATGGTTTGCGAGCGTCCTTGGCAGGCCTAAGGTATTCCTGTATCTTCCTGGTGGGCTTGTAAATTACGGTAATATTCCGCTTCGTCAAGATCCTCCCTATTCTTTCCGTTACATTTTTAACAAACGGCAGGAAAACCTTAGATTTTGCAGTAGCCTGTACGTCAGTATGATTTCTGCGTGGCTGCCTCAACGCACGTTTTATTTCGGCGGACGAATATCCGTTCTTCGTTAGTGCATTGTGGAGATGTTCCATCTCAGCGTGGAGCAACTCAGGTTCACCAATATTTCTAGCTCTGTCCGCTAACGTCTTGATAACACCCCGCTTCTGTTGTGGTTGGTGGTTCGAATCCCGGTGGAAATAACGGTCCGTGTGCGTGGGTTTGCGGTACACTGAGTGGCACAAAATACCATTTTCGTTTCTAAACACAAGCACATCGAGGAAATGTAGTTTGCCGTCTACCTCCTCCTCCATTGTAAACTGAATTCTTGAGTTTATACTGTTCAGATGTTCGTGGAACCGGCTCAATTCCTCCCTACCATGTCTCCACAACACAAACGTGTCATCCACGTATCGGAACCATACATTTGGTTTCTTGCTGGCAGTACCTAAGGCCTGTTCTTCGAATTTCTCCATAAAGAAGTTTGCAATTACGGGACTTAGGGGGCTTCCCATAGCCACGCCATCCGTTTGCTCATAAAACTGTTCATTCCACTTGAAGTATGTGGTCGTCAAACAACACTTAAACAGTTCTAAAATATCGGCAGGAAAAATTCGATCCAACTGTTCCAATACATCATTAAGTGGAACCATGGTAAACAGCGATACCACATCGAAGATGACCAATATGTCCTCCGGCTGGACCACTGTGCCATTCAATCTGCTGATGAAATGTGTCGAATACTTCATATAAGAGTCCGAACATCCCACATGTGGTTTTAACAGCGTAGTCAAAAACTTGGCTAACGAGTAGGTGGGCGAACCAATGGCACTTAGTATCGGTCTTAACGGCACATTTTCTTTATGAATTTTGGGCAATCCATAAAGCCTCGGTGGTAGCGGAACCGAATTGCAGAGACCTTTCTGTACACTCTCTTCAATGGAGGACTTTTTTATTAACCGCGACACAGTTCTGAGAACGTTGTTAGTGGGGTCCTTATTCAGCTTTCTATATGCTTGCGGATCCAGTAGATCCGTAATTTTTCTCTGATAGTCGGCCACATCCATAACCACCGTTGCGCTTCCTTTGTCAGCTGGGAGAACCAAAATACTATCGTCGTCATTCAGGAGTTTTAAAGCTTTTCTCTCGCCCACAGTTATATTACTTTTCGGTGGTTTTGCATTGGCTAATATTCTCACTGTTTCTATACGTATTTCTTCAGCTGTTACAGAATCTACACTGCGAATTCCTGCTTCTACATTGGCTATAATTTCTTCCGTGGGCACAAAACGCGGACTAACAGCAAAATTTCCCCCTTGGCAAGCACAGATGTCTCATCGTCAGATAACGAACGTTTTCAAAACACGTGATGTCACGCCGCGGCGCGGGGGCGCGCGGACACGGAATTTAGCGGCAGTCAGTAGCGAGTCAGTGTGTGTGTTGTACCTTCCATCGAGTTGCGGACCCCCTTGAAGATGCCTCCCGCAGTCGGAGACGAAACGTTGGGAATCACCACAGAATTCATCAACCGACCACGGCATAACAGCCCGGATAATTATAATGGACATGATATTTCCGGCCGTGAAAGTCTACATTTTAGTGTCTTTTGGAACCCTCCCCCATCCCACCCTGCCCCCACAGCTTGGGCGTCCTGCGTATGAGAAAGTGATTTCCGTTCGAGTATCTGATACCAGGACTCGGACTAGTGTACCAGCATGAAGCAATAATCTTCAAGAAGATGTAGGAAAGATTCGGGGTTCTGAGTGCATCTCTCCAGAATCTGAGGGCGTGTTTCGTTGGGAGTGTATTCTTATTTCCATTTCTGTTTTGATTATTATTTTTCGTGAAATGTAATATAAAGTTTCATTGTAAAAAATTAAAAAAAACTGTTTAAGGCGACAAGTAAAAAAAAATTTGGGGCAAACTGCTCGCTAGAAGCGGTAAATGGTTCAAATGGCTCTGAGTACTATGGGATTTCATTTCTGAGGTCATCAGCCCCTATAACTTAGAACTATTTAAAGCTAACTAACCTAAGGACGTCACACACATCCACGCGCGAGGCAGGATTCGAAACTTCGACCGTAGCGGTCGAGCGGTTCCTGACTGTAGCGCCTAGAACCTCTCGACCACCCCGGCCGGCAGAAGTGGTAAATCCAGACTTTAAAAAGAAAATGAAGAAAACCATTAAGGCAACCTCTCATCAGAAACAGTAACAACAGGTTCGTGTGCCGGTCCGGCACATATAAAAAGAACAATAAAGAAAGCAGTAGTAAAAAAGGCGATCAAGGCAAACGGTATAGTGAAGCGGAGCATCCGGGTTCGAGTCCTGGCCAGGTACTTTTGCCATTGTATTGTTGCTGTGTGATTGGAAATCTTTATTTCCTTCCTATCACTTCCCCATCCCGTTTCTTTTCCATTCCTTTCACCCCCGTTATTCACGAGCATGTCCCAGTTGCTTCATAGCAAGCATCTGCTAGCAGACTTGTCCGACAGAACAGATACCACACATATCTATGTTCGCAACGGCTGTTAAATTAAAAAGTTTCAGTGCGGATGCTCAACCAATGTCCGATGTCTACAGGAATCAAATATCTGTCAGTTGTGGTTTAATAGGCGGCGATTGATGCGTTACGGTGAGCGGGAGGTTGGGAATTTGGGTCAGTCAGAATTCGTTTTCGGATGGCTGAGGTGGTAGCGGTAATAACTGGTTCGAGTGCCGGCCTGGCACATAGAAAAAGAACGATTAAAAAAACAAATAGTAAAAATGACGGTCAAGGCAAACGGTCTAGTGAAGAGGAGCACCTGGATTCGAGCACCTGTCCTGCACGAATTTTCAACTCTCGCCACTGCGTTGCCGTAATGACACGTACGGCTAGAAGTCGTTATTTTCTTCCTATCTCTTTCTCGTCCCGTTTCCTTTCCATTGCTTTCACCGCAATTATTCATGTTAACCCTTTCTCATCCACTGCTTCGTCAATGTGTAATACCCTTGAAAGGCGTGGTCATTCAGCGCTTTTCGGAGTTGCCTTAACACCTTCTTTGGGTGCCTGTCATTACTCACCTACTTTTATAGTCTTCCACTTTGTCCCATGTTTAAGACATTTTGATTTTGTCTTCACGGCTCACATGCAGGCGTCCTCTTATTAAATCTAACTGCACATTCCTGACCGTGTTCCTTCTTTTATTCGTAAGTGGCCACACTTCTACAAAATAAGTAACTATAATCTCAGTTATGCTATTGAATATCCTGTTTTTGGTGTGTTGACTAATACTGTTGTTCGAAATAGGTCTACGTTGAGACTTTGTCGCTCATTGGAAAGCTGCTACGTTGGTCTCAATATATTTGTCACAGATGCCTCTACTAGATATAACAGAATTTTAATAACTTAAATCTGCACACTTTTTAAGTATTTCATCTTGGAGAATCAAATTCATTTCTTATTCATCAATACCATTTCACTCTGACTTTCCGAAATTAATTTCTAGGCACCATATTTTGACTGGGTCTGCAATTTATCAAATAAGAGTTCTAAATATTGCCTGCTGTTTATGAAAATTGTTTGGTGATCTGCGAAAAGTACTGACCGCGTACCACACATCCAGCACTTTGTCAGCCTACCATGTTCAAAAGTAATGTGAATAGACTGCAAACATGTTTGAGGGCTTTGATGATTTAAAAGTTTCCTGTCAATCTGTTTCTCATATTTACCTTTGCTTCTGTCTCCTTGTACATTATCATAACAATATTAATTCATTTATTATATATATTTCTTAAATCTGATCTGATTAAGGTCGTCAGCACCCGTCTCACATCGGACCAGGCTTTCAAACCTACGGTACCTTCTCTACATCGTAGTGTTGAATCCTGCCTAGTCGTCGAATATGGGGTGTCCAGGAAACCTGCTGTCTCGGATCGCTAGACAACAGTTCAAGCAAATCGTATTAATGAGTTTCATTACGAAATAAACAATGACAATATTTAACTTCGACAATAACAAAGAAGTGTCCCAAGCAAAAGGCGACATGCAAGTAAGAAATCTCTTGAGTGTACACAATTCCTAATAGAAATAAAGTAATACAGTGGACTTTCTACTCAGGACGCTAGTCATGAAGCTTCTGTAGAATTGGGCAGCCACCAGTCGGGCGGGGAGCTTCTGTTCTCTTCCTATAGAGGCCTTTGCCATGGGGTTGTCGTCCTGTGGAGGGGTCGGTGCAATTGGCTGACGTCTTCTTCACAGCCCTCTCTGATCCTCGTTCCCGACTGGCGTGTCAGTGCTTGACTTTACGCCGTAACAAATAGTTTCCAAAGAAAGAACAATTTGAGTGTGGCAAATTGTATTAAAGTGATCTGAGTGAAGTGGCAATGGGAGTAAATAACACTAACCATGAACAAATAAAGTAAACATTGGCAGTGTTTGTACTACTACTACTACTACTACTACTATTTCTGCTGCTGCTGCTGCTGCCACTAAAACTCATAATTATAACACTAATAAAGATAATAACTATGACACTAATAACGACAGTAATAGCGATGACGACACTGACAGATCTAAAACAGAAATTATAGGTGAACGAAATAGATGTTTTCTAATATATCCCGTGCTGAGAAAAGGAAAGAGACTTCACCCACCAGCTAAGAGTAGCGGGATGTGAGAAAGAACTGGTTGGAAAGAGGCATGTACCGGGTAACGAGTGCATGCAGGGATAATAGTTTGTTGTTTCAGTAGTTACGTCATTATCTGTCTCCTGAAGCTTGGGATGTTATTCAGTTTTCTAATGCAACGCGGGATGTTCTTCCTGAGTCGTCTTCCTGCTACTGAGAAGGACTACGAAAATGTGACTGAACCATGAAGTGGGACACAAAGGACTTTGCTCTGATGGGAACGGACTTTTGTATTATGTTGTTCAGACAATAAAGTTACGACCGAGCAAAGATATGAGTGACAGCGTACGGTGGTAAGACTCTAGGGAAGGCAGAGGGTATAGCAATATCTGTGTCAGTCTGCATGCAGCTAGGATAGCTATACATACGATGGTGAAATACAATCAAAGAGTCGAACATCACAGATATAAGGAACTCAGCCATTCATAACCAGTGCCAGGCACCGGAACATTTCCCGAGAAAAAAACTTTGGAGGAAAATATCACTGTAATCAATAACCGTAAGTTTTTGTGTGTTTTTTTTCGGTCAAGAGGGAAGAGCTTTTTACATTTTAGAAGGCCATGGAGAGATGCTGATACCTTCTTGTGCATTGTTTGTCGTGCTCAGTCCAATTTAGAATTTCATCGACTGCAGATCTTACGCTCTATCTTGAGGAAGAAAAGTTGATATTAGCCCCAGTTAGAGTTAAAGACGGTAGGGATTCCGGATAATGTCTCGAATGGGAATCAACCCACAGTTCCACTAAATTCTGTTTATTTTAAACCTTGACCATGGTTTCTGCTATAATGATACAGCCTTCTTCAGAAGTCTTAAAAAATGATCAAAATAACATCTAGACCATTGATACAATCTACAAGTAAACTTCAAAATTAGGTAAGTGACAACATGCTACTTACATACACTCTAATAAATGAAAAATGTCTTAGCCCATCGGCTGCGTCAAGACCAATAAAGTAACTTCAACAGACATAAACCTGTATCGAACATAAATAGAATTACATATGACAACGTATGTCCTCCGCCATTACCTCTGTTGTACTGGGCGCACCATCGTCAACTGTGCTGCACCCCGCTCAGCATAGGTGGAGCTCACCACAGTGAGCCACGTCGCACCGTTTTTAAGGCAACTAGTCGATATGTAGGACAACAAATTAATAAAAAGCCTATATGTGCCAATGAGGAACCGTATACTATTAATATGAATGTTCAACAGATGAAATACTGTTGCATACTATCATTAGAGTAGTAGAACATAAACAATTTAAAAAAAACAAAATCTGTCGTATCACTATTTAATGCATGATGCAGAAACGAGACTATCATATGCAAATATAACTTCAGCTTACATTATACGCTCTAATAGCTTATAGGGCTAATTATAAAAGCCGACCGCAGTCGTTGTACATAGCCACACTACGAATGATTGACATTATCTCTACGGCTAGCACCCTAGTGCATGAGTGCGGTAACACGGTACAAGATGACAAACGGCACATTAACATATCTGTCTCAACATAAACCAGTGCTAGCATAAAAGAAGCTCAAGATCGTTTATAGCAAATTTCTACTGGAGCATTGTCCTAAAACATTAGTTTATCTCAACAGATAATCGTACAATCACGTGGCACAATCGAGTAACTACTAGTGCGTATCTGCTATGCCCAATACGGGCTGAAAACCTTCAAGGAAGCTGGAACTTTTCGTATAACACTGATCATTCAGTAAATTCTTACTGTTAAACTGGTTTTCTGCAAAATAAGTTAAAGGAAGTGTATATGTTCGAACGTGTTTACACGATAAAAAATTCCCCGTGAGCACCACACTTGTCAACTGTCTGTCCACACACTACATTTGTAATGCCCCTGTCCTCTATGCTCTTTACTCGCGGCAGTCAATCTACGTTGGGACTGTGGGTCTCACGGAGAGCGTACCAGAGACAAGTCCCTGGAATCGCACTCTCCTGTGTGTCCTCGAGCCAGCACGGTAGCTCAGCGTGTTTGGTGTGAGGACTGCGTGCTCTCTGTAATAAAAAAAACTGCTTCAAGGAATCAACGATCGACTTGAAAGGATGTCTTGTGACCTCCGCCCAGACCAAACGCAACGAACTATATCCAAATAGAAGAAAAAAAAGACGGATAGAGCATCTGCCATGTAAGCAGGGGATCCGGGGTTACTGTCCCGGCGGGGGCACAGATTTTTCAACTTTCCCCGTTCATATTTATCAACGCCTGTAAGCATCTAAAACGGTCTCTGTTTCATTATAATTTCACTCTTCCAAAATGGTATCTGCACAGATACCAGCTACATATCATAATATTGTCATTTCTTCCCTGATGTTCATGTCTCTTTAATTTTCCCTAGTTTCTTTTCAGCGCTTTGTCCTTTATGAACTCTTAATATTGTGTAACCTTCCGTTGAGGTTGTTGGTGTCCATTCTGTCTTTAACAGTAATGTAAAACGAACTGTTCGTATAAAAACGTAGTTTGATGAAGTTCGGCTTTGTTACAATCAGATTAAGTAAAAAAAAAAATGAAATTTACAGAATATTTTAGGCACATATTGTACAAATACAATGTAGAGCCCCATTTAATTGACCACTTTTCAAAAACCTAAATAACAACATTTTAGAGCGCGGACCGCTGCGAGATGTGCAGGAAGAGAGCCAGTCGGGTTTTGGAAGGTACCAACAGGGATGTTAAGTCATGCCGACTCCAGTCCCGTGGCCAACTGTGCTACGTTCCTCGGTTGAGGATGTATGGCGCGAACAAACCAGTCGGGGTGGTGCCATTGATATTCGATTGGATTTAATGTCGAGTAGTTTGGTGATCAGAGGAGTAAAGCAAACTCATTCTGGTGCCCCTCCAACCATGCACGTACTCTGAGATCTGTTGTCTGCCCCCGGTAGCTGAATGGTCAGCGTGACAGTTTGTCAGTCCTCTGGGCCCGGCTTCGATTCCCATCTGGGTCGAGGAATTTGCTCCGCCCAGGGACTGGCTGTTGTGCTGTCCTCATCATCATCCTACTCGTATCGTCCTCATCGACTGCAGATCGCCGAAGTGGTGTCAAAATTGAAAGACTGGCACCCGGCGAACGGTCTGCCCAACGGGGGGCCCTAGCCATACGAATAAATAAACTGCGATGTGTGTGATTGTTGCATTGTCCTGCTGGATGATGCCAAATGTCGCGGCAAAAATACTGCATGTACTATGGACAAAGTCCCTAAAGATAGATGCGCACTTACGATAATCTATGGTGCCTTCCTGAATAACGAGATAACACTACCCAGACAATAACGCTCCCTCCTGCGATTTGGACCCTTTCGGGGATTGTTGCATATCCGTACACGCCAAAACCCAGCTGTCCGATGGAGCATGAAACGTGAGTCATCTGGAAAGGTCATCTCTCCCCAGTCTGTGGGCTTCCAGGTGCGGTACTGATGTGCATACGAGGTGCGGCTAGAAAAAAACCGGACTGATGCTGGGAAAAAAATTTATTTACAATTATTTACAATTTCAGTTTATCTCCTTCAATGTACTCTCCTCCTTGGTCTCTACACCGCTCCATACGAATTTTCCAGTGTTCATAGCAATGCTGCAGATCATTTTCGGTAAGTCCATTCATTACTTCCGTCGCTTTTTCTTTTACTGCTCCAACAGTCTCAAATCTAGTTCCTTTCAAAGCTGACTTGACTTTAGGGAAAAGAAATAAGTCACAGGGGGCCAAATCAGGTGAGTAGGGTGGATGATCTAAGATGGGAATGTTGTGTTTTGCCAAAAACGTCTTCACTGACAACGCGCTGTGAGCTGGGGCATTGTCTTGGTGAAGGATCCATGACTTTTTTCTCCACAAATCGTTCCGTTTTCTCCATACTCGCTCACGTAGGGTAGCCAGGACGCTAATGTAGTAATGCTGATTCACTGTTTGTCCCTCTGGTAACCAATCAATGTGCACAATCCCTTTGATGTCAAAAAAACAATCATCATTGCCTTGAATTTCGATTTTGACATTCGTGCTTTTTTTTGTCGTGGAGAACCAGGAGTTTTCCAATGCATCGATTGGCGTTTAGTTTCGGGATCGTAAGTAAAAAACCACGATTCATCGCAAGTAATAACATTTTGTAAGAAGGTGGGATCACTTTCAATGTTTTCCAGGATGTCAGAACAAATCATTTTTCGGCGTTCCTTCTGTTCAATTGTGAGACACTTTGGAACCATTTTTGGTTCAAATGGTTCAAATGGCTCTGAGCACTATGGGACTCAACATCTTAGGTCATAAGTCCCCTAGAACTTAGAACTACTTAAACCTAACTAACCTAAGGACATCACACACACCCATGCCCGAGGCAGGATTCGAACCTGCGACCGTAGCAGTCCCGCGGTTCCGGACTGCAGCGCCAGAACCGCTAGACCACCGCGGCCGGCGAACCATTTTTGAACACACTTTGTTCATGTTGAAACTTTCATGAAGAATCTGCCTAACACTTTCCTTGTCAACTCCTGTTAACTCAGACACTGCTCTGATTGTTAAACGGCGATCTTGTCGAACAAGTTTACCGATTTTTTCAATGTTTGCATCAGTTTTTGCTGACAATAGTCTGCCAGTGCGAGTGTCATCACTGGTGTCTTCGCGGCCATCTTTAAATCGTTTAAACCACTCAAACACTTGTGTTCGCGATAAACAATCATCGCCGTACACTTGTTGTAACATTACAAACGTTTCACTTGCAGATTTTCCTAGTTTGAAACAAAATTTGATGTTAACACGCTGTTCTTTCTGTACACTCAACATTTTCCGACGCGCAGACAAAACGTCAACTACTTAAAACAGACGCCACGGGCAGACTGAGTACAGGAGGCAGATGAAACTCGAGCAGTAGGCGGAGCGAGAGTCACGTGACAGGCCACGCGACTTTCAGTCTTATTGCATTCGTTTTATTGTTTCACCAGTACTAGTCCGGTTTTTTTCTAGCCACACCTCGTATACCAGCCTTTGTAGCTCATGAACAGCAATCAACATGGATGCCTGAAACAAACGCACATGCAGCAACTTTCGCCGAAAGGTTGTTGAGGAGGTGCTGTTGGTAGCCCCTTGACTCCTTTGGGCGGTTAGTTGCTGAGTAGTTGCTCATTATTCGCCCGTACGCATTTCCGTAACCTTCGCTCATCGCTGTCATCTACGACACGTGGTGCTTGGGAGCTGCGTCGACGCCGGTTTCGTATAACGCCATTTCGTTATCCACTTTATACTCTAACCACGGTGGCACTTAGCCGTTTAGGAAATCCTTCCACCGTTGGCCAGAAAGCCAATGATCATGCCCTTTTGGACGCAAGATAAGTCGTTTCGTTTCCATAATGCGACAAATATTGCACTGTTTGACGTCCACTGGCACCCTTTACATACTCACCATTGCAGTGCTGCTACCTACCGTCTGTGAGTGGCTACTGAGCGTTGACGTCGAACGTAGACGGTGGTCACATTATCACTGACCCATGTATATTATACAACAATGAAGAAAGCTTTTCTTTGCGGTGATGGAGAAGACCTTACTGTTGTCAACATCTTGCTCAATATACTCTCTAATAAATGAGGTTCATTCATATGAAACCTGGTCAGTGCGTCTACCTTTGCCTTACACTCAAGGTGGCACCACGTAGCTGCGGGCATGGTCTCTCCGTCTATTAGTAGACAGACAGAAGCGTGCGCACCGGTTGATGTTGCACAGCGCCAGTGTGCTTTCACACCGAAGAAAAGATGGTCACACAAGTTACACTACTGGCCATTAAAATTGCTACACCACGAAGATGACGTGTTACAGACGCGAAAATTAACCGACAGGAAGAAGACGCTATCATATACAAATCATTAGCTTTCAGAGCATTCACACAAGGTTGGCGACGGTGGCGACACCTACAACGTGCTGACATGAGGAAAGTTTCCAAGCGATTTCTCATACACAAACAGCAGTTGGCCGGGGAACGCCGTGTTGCATCCCGACGGCATCGTATCACTAGCAGACGAGACGACAGGCATCTTATCCGCATCGCTGTAATGGATCGTGCAGCCACGTCTCGATCCCTGAGTCAACAGATGGGGACGTTTTCAAGACAACAACCATCTGCACGAACAGTTCGGTCACTTTTGCAGCAGCATGGACTATCATCTCGGAGACCGTGGCTGCGGTTACCCTTCACGCTACATCACAGACAGGAACGCCTGCGATGGTGTACTCAACGATGAACCTGGGTGCACGAATGGCAAAACGTCATTTTTCGGATGAATCAAGGTTCTGCTTACAGCATCGTGGTGGTTGCATCCGTGTTTGGCGACATCGCGATGAACGCACATTGGAAGCGTGTATTCGTCATCGCCATACTGGCTTACCAGCCGGTGTGGTGGTATGGGGTGCCATCCGTTACACGTCTCGGTCACCTCTTGTTCGCACTGACGGCATTTTGAACAGTGGACGTTACATTTCAGATGTGTTCCGAACCGTGGCTCTTCCCTTCATTCGATCCCTGCGAAACCCTACATTTCAGCAGGATAATGCACGACCGCATGTTGCAGAGCCTGAACGGGCCTTTCTGGATACAGAAAATGTTTCTACTGCCGCCCTGGCCAGCACATTCCCCAGATCTCTCACCAATTGAAAACATCTGGTCAATGGTGTCCGAGAAACTGGTTCGTCACAATACGCCAGTCACTACTCTTGATGAACTGTGGTATGATGTTGAAGCTGAATGGGCAGCTGTACCTGTACACACCATCCAAGCTCTGTTTGCCTCAATGCCCAGGCGTATCAAAGCCGTTATTACGACTAGATGTGGTTCTTCTGGTTGCTGATTTCTCAGGATCTCTGCACCCAAATTGCGTGAAAATGTAATCACATGTCAGTTCTAGTATAATATATTTGTCCAATGAATACCAGTTTATCATCTGCATTTCTTCTTGGTGTAGCAGTTTTAATAGCCAGTAGTGTACAATCCACTAACCAACATGCAGGCGAGTAAACAGGAACAACCAGGAGTGATTCGAGTATTGGCGGCGGAGGGAGTTGAAGGACGTGAAATGTATCGATGGATGAAGGCTCTGTACGGTGAGTACAGTCTGAGTCGTTCAAGTGTTGCGGAATGGCGCTAACGAATCCTTGAGGGGCGCGAGTCACTGGAAGAAGATGTTCCTCCTGGAAAGGATCATCCACCGTACAGTTCCGTCGTTTCACCGTGTACTTTCATGTGCTTCAACCTCTACAACAAGCTATTCGCGGACATTGATTCGCAAAGGACGACAAAGTGTGTGACTGGGTCCAGGCCTGTATCCGACAGTAGCCTACTAGCCTCTTCAAGGATGGAATCGATCGGCTAGTGTTGCAATGGGATAAATGAACCAACACTTTTGGCGACTATTTTTTAGTATGCGTACTGTGTATAACTACAAATCGTTACCGTTTTTTTTTTTACACTAGTGACCGGGTTTCATTTGAATGCCCCTTATAATAAGTACCGACAAAAACATCCGTTAACGGCCGAGTACGCACTGTTGCTGTAGTCAGCCCGTAATACTGCAGCCAGCTACGCTTGAGATGCGGATGGCCATCCGCAGGGGTATTGAGTGAGGAGGAGGCGCAGGTGGCTCGGAGGCTGTAATCTGTCGGCTTAGGGGGAAGGCGACCGCAAACAGACGTCAATCCCGGCACAATGGCGGGTCAGCCGCGGGTGGCGTAGCCCAGTAGCTCGGGTCACCAGCCTAAGGCGGCTGCAGTGTTCGCATCTAATAACGTTACCGCGCGAGTCCAGTCACAAGGCTCAGAAATTTCAAGCAGTAATTGGGGAAAAAACCAACTTTTAGCTCGGTAAAAACCTGCATCGCTTTGATTAGCGCAACTGATCACTGTTGTAATCGCTACCGATGAACTCAGCAATGTTGATGCGACTCTGCTTCAAATATCCGCAGCTTTATTTTTAGAACCGAGAGTAAATTGTGAAGGTAGACTGTTTTTTACTTTCTGCTCCTTTCCGGAATCAGCAGAATGTCGTGGTTATCTATTTTATTCCGTCAAAAATGTAGGCTACCGAAAAAAATATTTCTTAGGTAATACTACTTGATAGTAACTTAAACTCCTACGTTTTAGTCACTGTATTCGCATCTGACCTCAGTTTTTTTCTTTCTCCGCCGTTTCGTCAAATGTAAATCCGTCAGAAACTAAAAATTTCACAGAACCCATACAATGAGTATGAAACGTAATAATATGAAATCGAAAGTAAAGTATCGAGTCCTGTCCCTAGACAGACCAACAGGGCCCGTCCCAACGCCGTACCATCCTCCACCAGTGGCATCATCAGATGGAGTGTGGAGGGGTATGTGGTCAGCAAACCACTCCCCCGGTCAACATTTGGCTTCTTGGGCTTGAAACCTCTACTAATCCGCGGCGTAACTCTTCAGTTGACCTCACGAGGCTCAGTGTACCCATTACCGCTCCTCCCACGAAGGAAAAACCCGCGCCAGTTCCGCAGATACAACCCGGATCCCTCACATAGCAGTCAGCCACACTACCCACTCAATTGCGAAGGCAGACTTAAAAATTCACATAAGTTTTTCACACGAACATAGGATTTATTGACCTATAAATATGGACACACCATTTTCTACACTGGAATTACACGATTACTTGCTGAATCCATCGTTGCCCTGGTGTGTATTTGTTCCATTCTTCTATTTGTCCACTTGCTCCTTTCCCTCTCTGTCTGTCCCTTTCCTCGTTTCCCCTCCAGTCCATTTGTTCCTCCTCCTCTCTATCTTCAGCTGCTACTCTCCCCTCTGTCCATCTGTCCCGTTCCCCACTGTCACTCAGTGATGCTCTTGGCTGCAGATTTCTAAACCTTCATTATCGGTTGGGGATATGTATGGCACTCCTTCTTAGGTCAGGAGTGCACTACACAAAGATAGCAGCTACTCGGGCAGGAGAGTACTTGTGGTGTGCATACAGAGGTTTCTAGGCTAGGCGGTAGTTTGACGTACTTTGATGAACACTCACTAGTCAGTGCAGAGCATGGGAAGACAGATAGCGTTCAGAGTGAAGACACATCGACTGTGAAACTCTGTAAACTGTCAAAGTATTCGTAACGAAACTCCCGAATTTACTGCCCTTTAGGAAAGTTCACGTGCTCAAATTATTCTCGAGATTGAGAGCTGGCTGAGACTCGAGTTGAAAGCTCTGAAATGTTTAACGAGTCATGGAACGTATATCGGAAAGACACATTAGAGACCATAGAAGGCGGAGTATTTTCTCTATTGAGGTCGAAGTTGGGTGGAACAGTGTAGCTATCTGGTCGATTATAACAGCTCTAAGTGAAACCAAGTTAATTTGAAAAACGAGACAGCATTGGTCGTATATTTTTTACTATCGCAAAATCGATTTTCTGTCACTGAGTGACCATCTTCAGTGCTATATTGTATAACTTAAATTAGGATGCACTGTTGTCACTAAGCTTACGGCAATCACATAGTCTATGTGATTGCCGTAAGCTTAGTGACAACAGTGCATCCTAATTTAAGTTATACAATATAGCACTGAAGATGGTCACTCACTGACAGAAAATCGATTTTGCGATAGTAAAAAATATACGACCAATGCTGTCTCTTTTTTCAAGTATACCTGTTATCTGGTCATAGTGCACAAGACAACATGGAGTCGCCAATCAACCAAGTTAATTGTTTCATCTTTTTGCTAGCCACCCGATTCTACAGTGACAGTTCTAGAATCAATCAAAGAAAGTCTACAATTAGTGGCGCGTAAGTATCTAGATCATGCAATACTAGCTGTAGGTGACTTTAACCTACAGAGTACAGACTGGAATGTCATTGAATTAATTGCAGGGTTACAGACACAGAGTCGTGCGAAGTACTTCTGAACACGTTTTCTGAAAACTGTCTCGAGCATCTTGTTCGGTGTGCCACACGCAATGCAAATGTCTTAGACCTTATAGCTACAAATACGACGGACCTTGTCGACAACGCCAGTATAAAAAGCGGGGATTAGCGAACATGGGGGTCATTATAGCAGCTATGGTTACTAAAGTTAGGAAATAAATTAAGAAGGCTAGGATACTGTTTCTGCTAGAAAGAGCAGATGAGCAGTCGTTAGTATCTCAATTAGACAATGAACTGATAACACTTAGTTACCATAAGATGAAATTAGTGAATCTATGGGCACAGTTTTAGCAGATTGTTAATAGTGGTCTGAAGAATTATGTGACTAGTAACTGGGTGAAGGACAGAAAAGTCCGACCATGAATCAGCAGTTACATTGGGAAAATATTGAGAAAGCAGTGATTCTTGCCGTCTCGGCCCAAAAAATAACGGGCAAAGGACGACAAGCAAAGATTAGTAGAACTTTCTGCTTCTCTGAAAAAAATCTACACGCGAAGCACCCAACTACTACCACCGTTATACCTTAGCAAAAGATCACGCAGAGAAACCGAGAAAATTCTGATCCTATACGAAGTCTCTAAGAGAGTCTAAGGCTTCCATCCAACCACTTGTTGACCAGTCTGGTGTGGCAGTTGAAAATAGTGAAATGAAAGCTGAAGTTTTAAATTTCACGTTCAAAAAATCGTTCACATATGCGAACCGTACAAATATACCGTCATTTGACCGTCGTTCAGACTTGAGTGTGGACGACATAGTAATAAATATCCCTGGCGTAAAGTATCACCTGAAAAAATCAAATGGCTCTGAGCACTATGGGACGTAACTGCTACGGTCATCAGTCCCCTAGAACTTAGAACTACTTAAACCTAACTAACCTAAGGATAGCACACAACACCCAGCCATTACGAGGCAGAGAAAATCCCTGACCCCGCCGGGAATCGAACCCCGGAACCCGGGCGTGGGAAGCGAAAACGCTACCGCACGACCACGAGATGCGGGCTATCACCTGAAACAGTTGAAAACAACTAAGTCAGCACATCCCGATAGAATCACAGTTCGGATTTCAAAGAGTGCTCAACAGTACTAGCCCGTATCTAGCTTACATTTCTAGCTTACATTTATCACTAATCTCTCGCCCAGCGCAAAGTTCCAAGTGAATGGAAAAAAGCGCCGGTGACTCCTATATATAAGAAGGGCAACAGAACAGACCTGCAAAATTCCAGACCAATATCCCTAACAGCGGTTTACTGTAGAATCCTTGAACACTCTCAGTTAGAATATAATAAATGTTCTTGAGACCGAGAAACTTATATCCACGAACTAGCCTGGATGTAGAAAGCATCGCTCGATCGAAGCTCAGCTTGCTCTTTCCACACATGATATACTGCGAACTTTGGAGGAAGAGCAACAGGCAGATAACATATGTCTAGATCTCCGGAAAGAACTGACACGGCGGTGCCCCATTGATGGCAGTTAAAGAGAGTCCGAGCATATGGAATAGATTCACAGATACGTAAATGACTCAAAGACCTCTTAAGTTATAGAGCCCAGTATGTTGTCCTCGACAGCGAGTGTTTATCAGAGCCAAGAATATCGTAGGGAACGCTACAGAGAAGTGTGAGAGAACCGCTGTTTGTATACATAAATGATGTGGCCGACAAGGTAGGCGGCAATCTTCGCTTGTTTGGTGAAGATGCTGTGGTTTACGGTAATGTGCCGAAATTTATTGACTGTAGGAGGACACAAGATGACTTAGAAAAGGTTTCTACTTGGTTTGGTGAATATCAGTTAGATCTAAATGTAGCAAAATGTAACTTAATGCAGATGAATAGGAAAATCAAACAAGTAATATTCGGATACAGCATTAGTAGTGTCCTCCTTGACTCAGTCAAATCAATTAAATATCAGGGCGTAGCAGTGCAAGCGATATGAAATGGAACGAGCATATGAGGGATGTGGGAGAGAAGGCGAACGGTCGACTTCGGT
The DNA here is from genome assembly GCF_023864275.1 of Schistocerca cancellata. Taxonomy (NCBI): domain Eukaryota; kingdom Metazoa; phylum Arthropoda; class Insecta; order Orthoptera; family Acrididae; genus Schistocerca; species Schistocerca cancellata. Next base: position 120,336,635 of record NC_064634.1, read on the forward strand.
TTATTGAGAGATTTCGAGAAAATGTACGGTTCACCTGTAAAGGAGATCGCATATAGGACACCAGTGCGGCCTATTCTTGAGTAATACTGGAATGTTTGGGATCAGCACCAGATCGGATTAATAGAAGACACGGAAGGAGTTTAGAGTGGGGCTGCTATATTTGTTGCTGATAGTTTCTGAAAACATGCTAGTTTACTTGAAATTCTTGGTGAACATAAATGGGTGTCTCTGGAGAGGAGGCGTTATTCAAAAATGGCTCTGAGCACTATGGGACTTAACTTCTAAGGTCATCAGTCCCCTAGAACTTAGAACTACTTAAACCTAACTAACCTAAGGACATCACACACATCCATGCCCGAGGCAGGATTCGAACCTGCGACCGTAGCGGCCGCGCGGTCCAAGACTGTAGCGCCTTTAACCGCTTGGCCACCACGGCCGGCGGAGGCGTTATTGTTTTCGAGGAATACTACTGAGGAAATTTGGGGAACCGTCATTTGAAGCTGACTGCGGAACTATTTCTACTACGTCCAACGTACACTGCGCATACGGACCACGAAGATGAGATACGAGAGATCAGATCTCATATGGAGGCATATACATAGTCGTTTTTCCGTGACTCTATTTACGAGTGGAACTGGAAAGGAAATGGCTAGTTCTATTACGGGGTACCCTCTGCCACGAACCGTACAGTGAATTGTGGAGTATGTATGTAGATGTACACTTGGTTACATTCGTCATTCGCCTCTATCCAATGTGTCCATTGTGTATGCATACTACAAGTACTGAGTTAGCTGAAAGTGCTACGTTCAAACATGACAGGATAGTCATGTCGCCAGCGGGAAGACAGTTTTTATGTACGGTAGAGCGAATGGTACCGTACACGGGGCTGCACGTCTGTATCAGACGGCGTTTCCTGAACGATTCGTCCAAATTTGGTGCTGTGTATAGTCGCATTGCCGAGACAGGATACGTATCACCGCAGACTGTTGACCGACGAGGACTGTATATCGCTCGTACGCCTAACAAGAAAGAGCACGTTCTATGGGTTGTCGAAGAGAAGCAAGTATCAATGCAAGACAAGTGATCCTGGTATGTAGTACATCTCAAAGTTCAGCATCGAGGATATTTCACGAGCAACTGATGTAGCCGTATAATCTTCGACCTGAGCATGATCTTATGCCTGCCAATCACCTACCACTGGAAAACTTTTGCCGATGGTTTGTTACACAAACTGCCAACCACCTACCGTGACAGGTGGAGAGGTAGAGAGAAACCATAGCCATGACCTACAGGTACCCGCAACCTCAGCTCTTTGAATTATTACCTCTCGGACACTTTAAACTATTAGTCTATGCAGTAAGTTTTCATCGGTGAGTCATAGAAGCCTACGAAACCGTCAGGGTGTATTTGTAAGGGCGTGACATTTCAAGGTATGATGAGTGGGTATTTGACAAAAGTAGGGGAAGGTCAATTGTAGCACTTTTTATGAATTTGTGTTGATCAGCTGCAATTACCTAAATTGAAGACTTTTATTAATAACTCGAAAACGAATGCTTTGGTGTATACTTTTTGTTAACTTTTTTATTCTTTTGTGGTAAAGAAACTATTCGCCAAGTTCGTAAAACTAGTTTTGAAACGCGCTCGACGTAGGGTTACTATAAAAGATTCATTTGTTAGCAGAGCTATATATTTTCCACATTCTTACATGTGCAAATATGACTGATCCATTAATAAAACGTATACTCACGAAGATAATATCTTGTCCGAGTGTCTGCTAAGTTCGTTCCCTATCTTACACTACTGGCCATTAAAATTGCTACACCACGAAGATGACGTGCTACAGAAGCAAATTTTAACCGACCGGAAAAAGATGCGGTATATGCAAATGATTAGCTTCTCAGAGCATTCACATAAGGTTGGCGCCGGTGGCGACACCTACAACATGCTGACATGAGGAAAGTTTCCAACCGATTTCTCATACACAAAAAGCAGTTGACCGGCGTTGCCTGGTGAAACGTTGTTGTGATGCCTCTTGTAAGCAGGAGAAATGCGTACCATCACGTTTCCGACTTCGCTAAAGGTCGGATTGTAGCCTATAGCGATTGCGGTTTATCGTGTTGCGACATTGGTGCTCGCGTTGGTCGAGATCCATTGACTGTTAGTAGAATATGGAATAGGTGGTTTCATTAGGGTAATACGGAACGCCGAGCTGGATCCCAACGGCCTCGTATCACTAGCAGTCGAGATGACAGGCATCTAATCCGCATGACTGTAAAGAATTGTGCAGCCACGTCTCGATCCCTGAGTTAAGAAATGGGGACGTTTGCAAGACAACAACCATCTGCACGAACAGTTGGACAACGTTTGCAGCAGTATGGACTATCAGCTCGGAGACCGTGGCTGCGGTTACCCTTGACGCTGCATCACAGACAGGAGCGCCTTCGATGGTGTACTCAACGACGGACCTGGGTGCACGAATGGAAAGACGTCATTTTTTCCGGATGAATCCAGATTCTGTTTACAGCATCGTGATGGTCGCATCCGTGTTTGGCAACATCGCGGTGAACGCAGATTGGAAGCGTGTATTCGTCATCGCCATACTGGCGGATCAACCGGCGTATTGGTATGGGGTGCCATTGGTTACACGTCTCGGTCACCTCTTGTTCGCATTGACGGCACTTTGAACTGTGGACGTTATATTTCACATGTGCTACGACCCGTGGCTCTACCCTTCATTCGATCCCTGCGAAACCCTACATTTCAGCAGGATAATGCACGACCGCATGTTGCAGCTCCTGTACGGCCCTTTCTGGATACAGAAAATGTTCGACTGCTGCCCTGGCCAGCACATGCTCCAGAACTCTCACAAACTGAAAACGTCTGGTCAATGGTGTCCGAGAAACTGGCTCGTTACAATACGCCAGTCACTACTCTTGATGAACTGTGGTATCGTGTTGAAGCTGCATGGGCAGCCAAGCTCTGTTTGACTCTGTGCCCAGGCGTATCAAGGCCGTTATTACGTCCAGAAATGGTTGTTCTGCGTACTGATTTCTCAGGATCTATGCACCCAAATTGCGTGAAAATGCATTTCTTCTTGGTGTAGCAATTTTAATGGCCAGTAGTGTACTTAGCAAGGTTTTGTTAATTATTATCACTGCAGCACTGATGGGTTCTCTCAACTGTTCTTGACAGGGGGGTACATAAACACACTACTTGAGGTATCCTCAAAGGACCAAGGGAGCTGAGTCACATCATCTTCATCAATACACCCAGTCCATCGATGTGAAAGTCCGCCACTTAGGTGGTGCTGAACATCGGTGCTCCAATGAATCGGTGCTCCATGGTTTTGGAAGATAAATTTCTTGGAATCAGCAGTCGGTTGTGAGAACAACCACAACTGCAAGGTTACAGATATCTGTGACATCGATTTTTGCAGCACCTTTGTTTTTTCTATTGACTCTGCTGCAATCGTCGGATGTACGGAAACCAAGAATCATATTAACGTTTTGTAATATGGTGAAATTCCAGCTGCACAATGTACTACTGCAATGAAAATTTGTGCGGGAGTAGGCCTTGAATCCGCATTTCCCTCTTTACGTGAGCGGTCACCTTAACCGCTTTCGCTATCTGAACACGCTCCCTGAAGAGATCGAAACTTCCATACGTCACCGTTTCGTTTTCATCCTATAGTCGCACAGATACTGTGAATCTGTTACAGGGGGAGACGTATGATTAAAGTGGTGGACTCGTTTATAGGGTATGAAATACCATATCGCAGTGTCTGCGTTATTTCGATATATTCCGCAATGTCTTTCAGACTTGCATGCATGTCTCAAAGAACAGGCACAGCTGTTATCGTCAGCTGTACGAAACACAAGAATCATATTTGCATTTAGAATATGAGGAAACTCCATCTACGCAACGTTTCCGTGACAATGAAAGTTTGTGCTGAAGCGGAACTCGAAATCGAATATCCCGCTGTACACAAGTGGTCACCTTAACCGCGTAACCGATCATGCTCCGTTGACAGACCCAAACTTCCATATGTCACCATTTTGTCAGCGTCATATACCCTCACAGATACGGTTAATCTAGTGCAGGGAAAGACGTATGTTCACACATATACAATGAAAACCTTGTACTTCTTCCAAGCTGAAACAAGACAAAATTACCTAATGATCCAACAAGCATAATACAAAAAGAGATTCAACTCATCTCAACTAACATAAACTTCTTCCTTGCCACCCAAAAACCAAGAACAATTTTAGTATTGAGTCCATAAGCACTTTGTCTTAGGTCACATACAAAGAAATACAAAAACGGGATTCCAATCTGGTCTACAGTGAACTGAAGGAACAGCCCAACATTCAGGCTCAACAAAAAGTTCTTCAAATCTCTGAAAGAAACATATTCAGTCAATAATAACAGAGCACAGAGAAAGAGAGCAAAATTTACACAACACGTCAAAAACATAAAAGTTAATGATGAAGCAACACTTGCCTCATTTGACATAGATAACCACTATTCCTCTGTAACTACCTAAAAAAACACAAAAAAAAATCCTTTTCACACACATTACTGAGCTAATAGACCTGTTGGAATTCACAGTCCCACACAACTATTTCAAATTCAACAATAAACTCTACAAACAAATAAATGACCTAGCATTGGGATCAAACTTTTCTGCATTGTAAACGGTTTCGAATACGAAGCTTGGAATTCCAGCCACCACCTCCACAAATGCCTTTATTATTACAGATGTACAGATGATACCATCACTTCAATCAAGGAGGTGAAAGCATGAATTTGTACGCCTTCGGATTAGACTAATGGACAATAGACATAAATCGGAAATTTGTTGGACGCCTACTACAGCACATACTACCATCCACCTTTCCTCTTGTCACCCCACAGTACAAAAAGCGGCAGCACTCCAGTATATGGTAAACGTAGTAATTCAGCTCCCGCTCTCTTACCAAAGGAAGTGGAACAGTGGTTAGCACACTGGACTCGCATTCGGAAGGACGACGGTTCGAAACCGAGTCCTGCCGTCCTGATTTAGGTTTTCCGTGATTTCCCTAAATCACTTCAGGCAAATGCCAGGTTAGTTTTCTTGAATGGGCACGGCTGACTTTCTTCCCCGTCCTTCCATAAACCTTTGGGACCGATGACCTCGCCGTTTCGTCCCCTTCCCCAAATCAATCAAACAACCAGCCTTCCCACCCTCTTAAGGAAACGTAAACACCAAACTGAAATAATAAAACAAACAGTCATTACAAAAAGGTATAGCACATCCTTAGTACACTTCCTAAAACATTCAGTAATGCCAAAGCAATCACAGCTCGTAACACGAGCACAAAATGAGATATTCCACACAATTCCGTACCGGCTATTTCATAATCAAGTTGCCAATGTCTTCAAACAAAAAGGCATAAACACATTTGCACCACTGACAAAAGGATTGGGCAGACGTTACCTCATAGCAGCAACAGAAGAAATGTCCTGCGCCATATAGGTCTGTACAAAAGTGAATGACTGGATTGTAACCGTTTCTACATAGACCAGAACAAGCTGATCATTTAGGATCACACTGATAAACCACATGGCAGCGCTAAAAAGCAAACAAATACCACACCTCAACAACAGCCACCAACTTATATGAAAAAAGAACCTTACCAACAACATAAATGTCAGAATATACGATATAACAAATATATACAAAAACAAAACAAAAAAAACTGGATATCCTCGAGACACTCAAATTAAAAAATAACACCAAAGAAAACAACATGAGTCCATCTTAAGTGACAAAAGCGTCAACATTTACACTGATATCATCTTCACTTTTAACACTAGTTTACATTTATAAATTTATTTGCAATACAGACAGACACACACACACACACACACACACACACACACACACAGAGAGAGATTCTGCCTCCTTCTCCATATTTACCATAAATAAGCAGTTATGTTGGCATGACATTTCCCACATGAACAGTAGAATGACCTTATTCACAAATATACCAGCACTCCAATACTTTGTACTCCCTATGAGCTTGAGACAGCATATACCAATTGATGACATAAATAATGTACCTATCCGCATACTATTTTCAAGCATAATCAATGTATTACTCCAACCTTTACTTAATTATAACATGAAACAGATATAATCTTAACAATCCATAGTGGCGACAAGCTTTGCTCTCCTTCAGTCACCCCTATGTATCTTCACTCAATCTCTGCTCCCTCTCTCTCTCTTTGTCTCTGTATACCTGTCTTCCCCTTCACAATTACCATAACTTAATTGCTTGAGTGTTTTCTTTGATATTTTCAAATGAACTATTTATTTCCCTAACTCACAAAAATCAACACACCCACCGAAATAAAAGCAACAGTTTATACCTAATGTCATCCTGATACTACGTATATCTGTTCGTATTAATAACAGTACCTCGATCTCCATAGTTGTATCATTAAATCGCTATCAATGTATTACTTGAACATAAACGTGTACAAAATTATTTGAAGTGTATAAACTTGGCAGAAAAGTATTTATATGCCACTTGACATTCTTAATATAGCATATTTATTCATCAACTCAATCAAAGATATCCATAGTACTTCAAGACTAACTCTGAAATATTGATGATGTTTTGCTGTAGTTCTTTGTTCTTTGAAATAATGTTTCAGTTTTTGCTATATGTTCTTTTCACCAAGAGACTTACAGATACTACCTTTATTTATAAAGTTTGACAGTTATATGTGATATACACTCCTGGAAATTGAAATAAGAACACCGTGAATTCATTGTCCCAGGAAGGGGAAACTTTATTGACACATTCCTGGGGTCAGATACATCACATGATCACACTGACAGAACCACAGGCACATAGACACAGGCAACAGAGCATGCACAATGTCGGCACTAGTACAGTGTATATCCACCTTTCGCAGCAATGCAGGCTGCTATTCTCCCATGGAGACGATCGTAGAGATGCTGGATGTAGTCCTGTGGAACGGCTTGCCATGCCATTTCCACCTGGCGCCTCAGTTGGACCAGCGTTCGTGCTGGACGTGCAGACCGCGTGAGACGACGCTTCATCCAGTACAATGCATGCTCAATGGGGGACAGATCCGGAGATCTTGCTGGCCAGGGTAGTTGACTTACACCTTCTAGAGCACGTTGGGTGGCACGGGATACATGCGGACGTGCATTGTCCTGTTGGAACAGTAAGTTCCCTTGCCGGTCTAGGAATGGTAGAACGATGGGTTCGATGACGGTTTGGATGTACCGTGCACTATTCAGTGTCCCCTCGACGATCACCAGTGGTGTACGGCCAGTGTAGGAGATCGCTCCCCACACCATGATGCCGGGTGTTGGCCCTGTGTGCCTCGGTCGTATGCAGTCCTGATTGTGGCGCTCACCTGCACGGCGCCAAACACGCATACGACCATCATTGGCACCAAGGCAGAAGCGACTCTCATCGCTGAAGACGACACGTCTCCATTCGTCCCTCCATTCACGCCTGTCGCGACACCACTGGAGGCGGGGTGCACGATGTTGGGACGTGAGCGGAAGACGGCCTAACGGTGTGCGGGACCGTAGCCCAGCTTCATGGAGACGGTTGCGAATGGTCCTCGCCGATACCCCAGGAGCAACAGTGTCCCTAATTTGCTGGGAAGTGGCGGTGCGGTCCCCTACGGCACTGCGTAGGATCCTACGGTCTTGGCGTGCATCCGTGCGTCGCTGCGGTCCGGTCCCAGGTCGACGGGCACGTGCACCTTCCGCCGACCACTGGCGACAACATCGATGTACTGTGGAGACCTCACGCCCCACGTGTTGAGCAATTCGGCGGTACGTCCACCCGGCCTCCCGCATGCCCACTATACGCCCTCGCTCAAAGTCCGTCAGCTGCACATACGGTTCACGTCCACGCTGTCGCGGCATGCTACCAGTGTTAAAGACTGCGATGGAGCTCCGTATGCCACGGCAAACTGGCTGACACTGACGGCGGCGGTGCACAAATGCTGCGCAGCTAGCGCCATTCGACGGCCAACACCGCGGTTCCTGGTGTGTCCGCTGTGCCGTGCGTGTGATCATTGCTTGTACAGCCCTCTCGCAGTGTCCGGAGCAAGTATGGTGGGTCTGACACACCGGTGTCAATGTGTTCTTTTTTCGATTTCCAGGAGTGTATTAATACAGAGAAAGGAGGCTGTGACCACTGGAGGTAATGATATTTTAGTTGTTTGATTTTCACACTTATATTTACGTTCAGTTTCTAGTCAAAGACATCCACAGAGCCATGTTCTGAAATAGTGTTTTATTTCTCCACTAGACAGTTCTGCGGGTTACCCCAAACTAGTAACGCAACACAGACATATCTTTTCTCTGATGGGAAAGATGCTCTGTTCATTCACTTTACCACTGATCCAGAAGTATGTTGTTATGTATGCAGTAACTTGACTGCTGCGCGATTCTTTCAATAATTTTGCGTCTTGTGTTTCCTGAGATGTCTGTCTGTTTGACGTGAGATACGACTAACACTATTCTAAGAGAAATTATATCAAGTATTTATACAGTTCTGCTGGATAATTTCGATACTGTTCAGCTTCAAAGGAGTATGCTATGCTTTTAACTAATTCGATGTACTCTGTAAGAATACAAATGGAATTTTGTTGAGTTTTGTTATTGTTGTATACACTGCACTTTCGCAATTTCTTCAATGTTGATGTTGATAGACACCCTGGATAATGCTTATGAGCTGAAACCGGTAGATGACTAATGGTTAAAATGAATTTTATAAAATACTTTACGGGTGTGGAAGCTCACCTTTTGGGAACATTACATAACCGGGACTTAACGTTGTTCGTTAGTGGAACTACAGTTATCCACACACAACCTGAGTCAAAAGAATTTGTACCATGTCCTGCCTGGTAACTTTCACCGTCATCTTGTTGGCATGAGTTATTAAGAACGGAATGCGAAGATCCAGAACAGTCTGGTCCCATATACCAGCAACAGTTATCCATCAATGCGCACGCTCGGTTCATGTCGATCCATTGTGGTAAGTGATGTGTACTGTATAGTGTACTGCATGGAACTGTTGAAAGTTTTAATTACTATTTTTACCACAAATGCTACATGGAGTGTATTATCTCACATTAGAACAGAATCAGTCTCTGCGTGAAATGAGAGTAGAGTGTTGTGGACAAAGGCTTACAACTATGGAATACAGAATTAATTATCTTAGGAAGGAAACCTTATTGTGAAGTTACTTGTATTTATTGACGATTTAAGCTGTACAATTTCGGTGCTGGAAGTGTGCATGTGGGCTTAATTGCAAAATTGGTAACACGACTGAATGCAGTGTAGGGTTGTTAATTATCGACTGCAGTGACTTATAAGGCAGAAAGTTAGTATCCGCACAACTGTGTCAGGAACAAACAAAATGTGTATCCGAAAGAGGATGACGTTTGTGATTACCGTTTTCTAAAAGTTACAGGTCTTGTTAAATTTTAAAATCAGATTCGTTTGTTACCTTCGACCGGATGGCCTGACATTAATGCAGTTATTTTATATTTCATGTTGATAATATCTGGATTATGTAACTTCATTCTAGCTACATAAAAAAAGTGAATGTCTATTTGTAATATGGTCAAAGGCCAGGGACACCTCTCCAAATTTCCAGAGATCAGCTATCACAGTATCCTAGATACATGTGTGTCAATCAAAATTTTAATGTTCCAAAGTACGAAAATAACAAGGGACAAACGGTCTCCATTACAGTGACTTCCAACTTCGTTATACAAGGACAAATTATTCATTATCGTTCACAGTCAGTGATAATACACTAGGAGTTTTAGTAGGTCACTAAACAAAAGGTGAAAGTTAATTTCAAACTGATGTTAGCAAATGTTATTCGCAGCCATTTCTTTAAGTTTGTGTTCTTATTATATTTATCGGTAAAATACTGCACAAAGAGTATGTGAAATGATCAGATTTACAGATTGCGAGCTAACATCCCCAAAGATGTTCGGGCTCACTTGCAGTTCCTCTTCGTCGAAATGTCGTGGCTCAAACTCGTCCAGGGGTTGAACCGCACTTGTCGCATTACACGCCCTAAATTAGACACTTGTGACCCTTTGCTTAAATTGTCTGACTGATGGCAAGTTTGCGAAATACATAGTTAATATTACGTATAATAACATTAATAATAATATCGGGAACTAAATTAACGACCCATATGTGGTGTACGCCATACAGTTGGTATTTGTTTAGAATAATGTTTATTCAGAATGCTAACAAATATCGAAAGTGGTCGTGTTTAGAATTACGATTACACTCCAGCGCATTACCATTTGACACAGTTCGATCATTCAGAATCTCATCGCGAATTACAAGTCCAATAATCCACCTAGTTAACTACGCGAAAAGTTAGAGTTGAAACTAGGCGCGCGGCCGCTCTCCCCTCAGAGACTAAGGCCCGCGACACCACACAACGCGAAATTTTTTGTCGTCTCACTTCCTAGCTGCCCAAAGACCGACTGTCTGCTTTCGCGTCTCAATCCGAACTGTACCCTTTGGTGTCTCCAGTCGAACTGTCCGCTTTCGCGTCTGCCCCAGCACTGCCCTCTGCCCGTCCCCGGCCATGTCTCCCGCGCGCCGAACGTCTTCGCTCAACTGACTAGCGCAGTTCCCTTTCCTGAAGCAGTCCATCTGATTGGCTATAGCTTATTCTACATTACTTTACATTTTAACACAATTAAGTAATCAAAATTTGACCACTTTCACTTTCTAACTAAAATAACAAAAATATCCATTACATAATAAACGTTAAATTCGTTTACATAAAACCAGTACAATATCCTTCTTAACTTTGAATGTAACGGCCAGTAGCCTTGCACCAATGTGCTTTCTGATAAATAAATAAAAAACACAAGTAACTATTCAAATGGTTAAAATAGCTCTGAGCATTATAGGACTTAACATCTGTGCTCATCAGTCCCCTAGAACTACTTAAACCTAACTAACCTAAAGACATCACACACATCCATTCCCGAAGCAGGAGTCGAACCTGCGACCGTAGCGGTCGCGCGGTTCCAGACTGAAGCGCCTAGAACCGCTCGGCCACTCCGGCCTGTCTACAAGTAAATACTATGCACTAAACTTTACAACAAATATTCTATTACCTAATGATTCAATAAGGTGTCATGCAGTCATCGTTCAATGTGTTTTGTGTGGAGGAAATGATGATCTGATGCTTAATTGAAAATGCTGATAATTTAAATTTACTGTATCTTTTCAACAAATAAAGTAAGACAGTTGATATTTACAACGTTTATCATTTTAATGATGCGCTTCTATATGACATGTCGATCGTTAAGATCGACCAAAGCCTTCAGAATTTAGTATTCAGGTCCTTGTTACAAAACTTGTTACTTTCACTTTAACAGTAAATTCTAAACTATTATAGATATAATCATTATTCAAGTTATATTGTTATCACCATGAAAATTTATGGAGGATGGCAGATTAAAATTACTGTGGCTTCATTCTTTGCACTACTACAGAATTAAAAAGTTTTCATACATGTTTCCCTTTATGGCCGATCTTAGGTCCACAATATTTAACGTTGCTACGTCTCCTTGACCACAAAAGACTTCTACTGGGTTTCCCTATGTCGTAGGTTCTCGTCTGTCTCACACGCACACTACAGCACTTAGGCCTCAATAGACAATAGACGCCTGTGAGTTTTCCCATCTCGTGGGGTATCTGCGCTCTTTGTGCATCCGGTCCTGGACGACAGGGTTTGTTTCACAATTCCTGAAGGCTGACTCTTTTGGCCATGTACCTAAATGAGAGCGAAATGCTCGTTAACTCACAAGATCAACAGCACAATCGGTTCTGCGGTAGCAGGCACAGACCCACGCTGAAGCACCCATAGTAGTACATGGTGCAGCCCCTATGGAGTCCAATAGAGTCGATCGTACAGATGGTGAATACTGTCCAGGGATACGCTATGCCACGCTTGCTGGACCTGTTCACGTAGCTCTGTACGAGTGGTTGGCTGGTGTGTCACACGAGTCCCATCGTATCCCACGTATGCCCGATGGGAGACAAATAAGGTGAACTGCAGGTCAGGAAGTTGCTGTAATTGTAGCAGAACAAGTTTAGTTTCACGGGTCGTGTGTGGTCAAGCATTATCCTGTTGGAACATTACACTACCTTCCTGTTTCAAGAACTGGTCAACAACTTTCTACTCGTACCAAGCTCTGGCTTGCTTCCCCTGCCGGCCGGAGTGGCCGAGCGGTTCTAGGCGCTACAGTCTGGAACCGCGCGACCACTACGGTCGCAGATTCGAATCCTGCCTCGGGCATGGATGTGTGTGCTGTCCTTAGGTTAGTTAGGTTTAAGTAATTCTAAGTTCTAGGGGACTGATGACCTCAGAAGTTAAGTCCCATAGTGCACAGAGCCATTTGAACCATTTTGCTTCCCCTCCAGAAACATCAAAGGTGAACGAGTGTTTCGGTTTATCGCACCCCAAACCACTAGGCTTGGGGTGCTGACAGTGTGTCTTGTAAGAACTCACGCTATGAGACAGCGCTCAACAGGTCTGCGTAGTATGCGCAAATGATCATGACTTATATGTAGACAGAATTTACTTTCATCGCTGAAGACCAAGGTGCACCATTCCGTCTTCCTGTCGATACTCTGACGTGACGGTATCGATTGGACCCTAGACGATTGGTAAACCGTAGCCTGGTCAGATGAGTACCTATTTCAGTTGGTAAGAGCCGATGGTACGGTTCGAGTGCGGAGCAGACCCCACTGGACTCAAGTTGTGAGCAAGACACTGCATGCACGTGGTGGCTCCATAATGGTATGAGCTATGTCTACATGGAATCGACTGTGGTCGACCTGGACCGATCATTGACTGAAAATAGTAATGTTGGCTACTTGGAGGCCATTTGCAGCCATTCATGAACATCATGTTCCCAAACAACGATGGAATTTTTATGGATGACAATGCGCTATGTCACTGGGACTCGACTGTTCGCCACTGATTCGAAGAACCTTCTGGACAATTCGAGGGAATGATTTGGCCGCCTAGTTCGCTCTCCAGGAATCCTATCGAACATTTATGGGACATAATTGAGACGCGTGCACGTCGATGCTTTGGCGTGAGTGGAAAATTTACTATATCTGTGCCTGCCCATAATCCCATTGTTAATAATCCGTTCGTAACACTTGGTGTTGACACGTCTGCTCTAACAAGCCCTCTAACCTGTTCAGTGATAGCTGTACAATCTAGCCCGCTTCCCTTACGACATGACGGTCCCGGCGGACATCTGTGCTGCGTGGATGTCCAGAACCTCATCTATGAATCTGAGAATGTTCACGTGACCACTGATACCAGCATCGTTGCATAACTGGCGCAGTTCATCCAATTTGTGTGGCAGTTCTCCGAAAGGACTGTCCCGCCACTCGGGAGGCCACAATTTGACCCCATTCAAACTCGCTCAGTTTGATGCAGGAAGCACTGTGCCGCTACGCTACCTGTTGGCGGACTACGTTGAACTCATTATCAGTCCACCAACCGTCTCACCAGTGGTCCATGCCGCCATCAGATCAAAATCGATGTCGTATTTCCAGGAGTATTAATTTTTCCAACTGATATTATAGACAAAGTTGGCCCCAAAAAAAGTTAAATTAGGTTCTTTACCCAGTTCCGATCAAGATTTCTTGGGAGGTTGCACTTGGTCGTCTGATGGACGCTGTAATTAGACATCTCCAAGATTTACAGAGACGACTCTATGGGTTGGGTTGGCTTGTTTGCGGGAAGAGTCAAGACAAAAAAAAATGGTTCAAATGGCTCTGAGCACTATGGGACTTAACATCAGAGGTCATGAGTCCCCTAGAACTTAGAACTACTTAAACCTAACTAACCTAAGGACATCACACAACACCCAGTCATCACGAGGCAGAGAAAATCCCTAACCCCGCCGGGAATCGAACCCGGGAACCCGGGCACTGGAAGCGAGAACGCTACCGCACGACCACGAGCTGCAGACAGGAGTCATGACAGCGAGGTCTTCGGTCTCATAGGATTAGGGAAGGAAGTCGGCTGTGCCCTTTCAAAGGAACCATCCCGGCATTTGCCTGGAGCTATTTAGGGAAATTACGGGAAACCTAAATCAGGATGGCCGGACGCTGGATTGAACCGTCGCCCATCCGAATGCGAGTCCAGTGACGACTTTGTGCTCCACTTCCAGCATTCTGGGTTATTTCACAGAAAAGAGCAGAGTCTGTTGTACGACAGTCCACCAAACTCAACGGATTAAAGTATAAATGTTAAATTTAATTTTATGTGACGGAATACGTCTGAGATAACAGAGTACGAACTGATTTCGCCTATTATAACAATCCGTAGAATGGGACAGGTATTCGCACGGGCTGGCTGTGACAAGTCTCAGTTCATAGACGCTGCTGTTTTCTAGAGGTCTGAACTCAAACAACATACCAATCACGATCGAGCACCTGTTCATAACGCACGGCCTGTGGCGGAGTGGTTAGAAGACCAGCATTGCACTGAGGAGAGTTATCGATGTCGGTTGCCAAGAGCTGTCACGAAGTCGGCGTTATAAAACATCCTTAAGGTGTTCTATAGGATTCAGTTCAGGACTCTGTGCAGGCCACTCGATTAGAGGGATGTTATTGTCTTGTAACCAGTCCGCCACAAGCCGTGCATTATGAACCGGTGCTTGATCGTGTTGAAAGATGGAATAACCATCCCCGAATTGCTCTAAAACAGTGGAAAGCAGGAAGGTACTGAAAACGTCAATGTAAGCCGGTGTTGTTATAGTGCCACGCCAAAACAACAAGGGGAGGAAACCCTCTCCATTAAAAGCGCGACCACACCATAACACCACCGCCTCCGAATTTTACTTTTGGCACTACACGCGCTGGCAGATAACGTTCACTGGGCATTCACCATGTCCACACCCTGCCATCGGCGACATTTTTTCACTGTTCAATCGACCAATGTTTACGCTCCTTACACCAAGCGAGGAATCGTTTGGCATTTATCGGCATCGTTTGTGGCATCTGAGCAGCCACTTGACCATGAAATCCACGTTTGCTCACCTCCCGCTTAACTGTCATAGTACTTTCAGTGGATCCAGATACAGTTTCGAATTCCTGTGTGATTGTCTGGATAGATGTTTGCCTATTACACATTACGACCAACTGTCGGCAGTCTCTGACAGTCAACAGACGAAAACGGCCTGTACGCTTTTGTGCAGTACGTATCTCTTCACGTTTCCACTTCACTATCACATCGTAAACAGTGAATCTAGGGATTTTTAGGAGTGTGGAAATCTGGCGTACAGACATATGACACAAGTGACGCCAAATCACCTGACAACGTTCGAATTCCGTGAGTTCCGCGGAGCGTCCCATTCTGCTCTCTCACGATGTCTACTGAGATCGCTGAAATGGACTAGCCGGCAGTAGGTGGCAGCACAATGCACTCAATATGAAAAACGTACGTTTTTGAGGGTGTCCGAATACATTTTATCACGTGATGTATATTCCAGGCTATCAACCCTACAACACTTACCAGATGACTACGAGGTTGAGTGAACGTACTGGTTCAGGAGAGGTGGTATAATTTGGATATTAGTCCTCCCTCACAAGAACACCGTTGAAATCTACACTGCATTGATGTGCTCATATCTTTCCAGAAAGAGCGTCGTGATTGTATCAGAATAAAACAGTGAGCGCTCTCGTGTTTGGTCTGCTCCAGACAGCTTATAGATCCCATTTACTTGTCTGATCCCATGTACTGTTAGTACAGATGACGGGATTGAGACGTGACGTTTAGTAACGTACGCGGCTGTAGGTACAACCATGTTTTCGAGATCCATATTACCTTTTCTTCTGACACCATCTTCATCTGGCTCTGCTGTTGACGACAGTCAGCCTCGTCTGGTTCAGTTTGTGCTGCCTGCAAGGAAACGGCGTCTTTTACTGCAGTGACATTGCACACTATAATCACTGCTCAACTGTCTGCATTAGTTGGTAGGACTAAATACGCAGTATAACTATACAAAAATTGGGCTAAATCTCTGTCCATAGCTCTTGGAACAGGGCAAAGTTAACATGTGCTGCTCATGACATATTACTTAGCAACCGAAGTTTAACATAGGAGCCCATCATGTTAAAATTGATGGTGGCAATTCTGTATGCCTTCATCAGTAACACGTTGCCATGCGCGCTCATATTACTAAGAACGAATGTCACCAAGTCTTAAGCACCGTCTGTCTCTTGATCACGTCTAGTTCACTGGGACGGCCTGTGTAATTTCTGCATCTCGCGTTGGTTACCCAGGTAGATGTATACGATGAAATGGCAGTTGGACTTTCCACAAATGGTGGTTATTTTCCAAGCAGAGGAAGTTTCCTTTATGACGGCAGTGAAAGGAATTAAACCAATATGGCCTTCGAGCTGCCGATGTTTACTACGCTTTAACGCGAAACAGAATGAAAACTTTGGTTATGATCTCTGTGTGGCTAATTATAGTACTTCTCGTAAGTCTTGGTAAGGTAATGGAATGGCCAGAGATGGGTGGTTTGCAATTTTTTTCTACAAAAGTCACCAATCTCTTTCGTTAGGATAGCTAGGTGTGACCAGTTTAGGACGAGCTGCTGGCGCCATGCGAATATGTGTTGAATCTTTTTTCGATACTTTGGTAACATTTCTCGGAAGACGTAAGTTTGAAGCCATTTCAGAGCAGCGCCCAGACATAAAAGTTGCTAACAGTAAAACTAAGGAAAAACGAATTATGAATCACAAAGCCAGACAACTTTTATACATGAGAAAAGTGTAAGAGTTAGCTCGAAAGTAACTAGACTAAATCAAACGTTTTCTAAAATATGTACTTAAATTACTATTTTAGTGTCTAAATTGGTCTCAAATAGATAGTACTGCTTTATCACTGTAATTGATTTTCCTAGTTTTAAAACAA
The DNA here is from genome assembly GCF_023864275.1 of Schistocerca cancellata. Lineage (NCBI taxonomy): Eukaryota > Metazoa > Arthropoda > Insecta > Orthoptera > Acrididae > Schistocerca > Schistocerca cancellata. Next base: position 120,353,671 of record NC_064634.1, read on the forward strand.
CTTTTCGTGGATAAATAATTTATTTTCTCCCCATCCAAATAAGCCGTGACAACCAACTCCAACGTAAGATGCAGCCAATCACAATCGCGACAACCTGCCACGGTTTCCCCTAATCACATCTTCCATCCAGATTATCTATAGAAGCACTGAATACTTGTCTCTTCTTGTGACAACAGCCATCACCTTGCACCTGCTAGTGCTCGTTATCAGACTGTCTAAATGCACGTTTCTCTGCCTTGTGATGACTGGGTGTTGTGTGATGTCCTTAGGTTAGTTAGGTTTAAGTAGTTCTAAGTTCTAGGGGACTGATGACCATAGATGTTAAGTCCCATAGTGCTCAGAGCCATTTGAACCATTTCTAAATGCACGTGCTGGGTGAGGTCACGTAAAGTTTCTGTTGTGTTTACAACATAATAATACTTTTGTGTTTTTTTTGTAACATTATAAAAGGAGACAATACTGCTGAAGGCTGGTCCTCCAGATTCTTAATATCTTCCACCAACCTTGTCATTTATCTTATATTACAGTAATAATTATTCTGAAACACCAAGAGCTGAACGAACAAAATGTTAGGCTTTTCCGTGCGCACGCGGAGATAAACCGTCAAGCCTCAACAGGCGCCGCAGTGATCGAGTCACGTGCTCAACCGAGAGTGCACTGCCTGAACACGATCATAAAGAAAGTAGCGATTGGTGGAACATTTGTTTCAAGCGGGTATTGTACGTAAACATGATAAATGTAAGAACGTGACAAAGTGGCAAAAAGGAGCAATCGTGTTTCGTCGTGCCCGTGCCTATACGATGTGTGAAGTTGCTAGATTTGTTGTTGTTTCGCGGCGGATTGTTCAACGTGTCTACACGCAGTTGTCTAACACACGTGCCCATGAACTGTGTTCAGAAAAAATCCTGACTGAGAGAGACTGGAGAAGCGTAGCACAAAATCGCTTCCCAGCCCGACAGGAGTTGCTGCAGGCAGTGAATGAAGGTCTATACCCACTTGTTGGCGAGAGAACATTGTAACATGAAATGAACATTTGGAATCGGCCAGTCGCAAGAGGCCATTGCTCACACGGACACATCAAGATCTGCGTCTGTAATGGGCTAGAAAACATCGAACATGAGCAGTAGGTGATCGGCAGAATGTAACGTGGTCTGGCGAATATCGTTTTCGCCTATTTTCACTTAACGCACGCCATCGAGTGCACCGAAGGCCAAATGAAACATTTCATTCCGAATGTGTGCAAGGCCGAGTCCGGCAGCAGGTTTGTCTGTGATGCTTTGAAGGTGTTTTCCTTATCCTGAATTGGGACCCCTCAGTGAGGTGACCACTAACATGAGCCATCAAATATGTTTAAACCTACTGAATAATCAGGTGTTGTCTTTCAGTCAACATCTTCTTGATGAATATGCTACTTATACTTCCATCTTTCAAGTAGATCAGTCATATTTCATCAGATTGGAAGAGTACGTGACTTGTTTCAGAGCAATCCATCACCATATTAAATCACTAATGGCCTGCAAAATCTCGTTAGTTAACCCCAGAGAAAATCTGTGGGTGTTGGAACAGCGAGTAAAACACCGACATTACTATTACTACAATCTGGTGAAATTGCGGTATCAAATCCTCATAGAGCTGCTTAACCTGGACGCTACGCATCAGCACAAAACTATGGACTCATTTCCTTTCGGAATGTAGGAGGTTATCAAGTCCAGATGAGCATTATATGATATTAAAGTACGCTTGTAATGATTTGTCTAGGGGTGAGTAATTTTTTTCCATTGAGCATATAACGCTCCTGTTTTGATTCCTTTACCAAAATATTAACCTGATATGAACACTGTGTGACATGCTTCATCACTGTGAAATATTTTGTCAAGTTTTTCAAAAGCTCGACATCCTTATGTGTTCATTTCTCTAAACCTCTCTGAATTAAATTTTACATTGCCCATCGACAGTTCCTTTTTTTTTTTTCGCAGTACTGAACGATAGAATGGCTACTTCACAACTAAACGTTTACGGGTTACGAATGAAATTTCATTTGGGAAAATCCGTTCCAGACAGCAATGTGACGGTACTCTATCTTATTTCATACGTTTTTCCCGAGACACTAACAAGTACGCAAACACGCAGTAGTGGTGCTACATTGTGTCGTGTTTCATGTGAAATGATGTGTAATGCTGCAAATCGACGTGAGACTAGGCAAAAAAAGCAAGGCCACGGGAGGGAATACGTCAAAAATTTTAGGGCAGGCGACATTTCCGGACGTGAGCGATAATCAGAAGCAAAATACCGTAAGTAAAATCTCACCTCAATATCGTTTGTAAGGAACTGGTTTTTGATTTGGAAGGCAAGCCCATCTGCATATATGTTTCTTTACAGACCGCTGATGATATTTACACCGATAAAAAAAAGCCAAATTGGGGACAAAAATAGACAATTCCCTGTTTGGTGTACAGACGGTTTGAAACATCTTCTATAACAATAAAGCAGCTATGAACACTACGGTCACGTAACACTTAACTTACGAAAGCCACATAAACAAAAAAGGAGTTCCGCAGTACTAATAAACTAAATATCGTTGTTGCAGTTGACATTTCTGTAGCTGGCAATAACGTTTCATCTTCGCTTTGTTGTGCTCGCTACCGAATCCTAGCACCAGTCTACCAAAGCTGTGTAATAACCTCTTCTCGTCTCTCTACACACTATTACGAAAACGACTTAAGTGTTAGAGACACGATCCAGCAACTCTCATCAATTTCTAGCCGGATACCCTGTGTGGTCATTACCTAAAGGTCAACACGCCGCATTTCTTCGTGTTACCTTTCTCCCATAATAGCATTCTTAGAATAACTTACAAGCAGACCGGCGAAAAATTCTTTCGGTTTCCTTCGCATCAATATTCACAGCGTCCTCTCGGGTTGCACAGCTGGCATCGCACACATATAAATCACGTTGATTCGCGCTATCTCAGTGTTCCGCTACATTTCTTAGGGAGTCACCAGTGGTTGCTTTTGAATGGAATAAGCGTTTCTGGAATCGTCAGTGTGCCATAAAGGTGCGATTACTCTCATCGTAATTTATATGACAGCTTTTCACCAAAGTTTCTCTGTAGGTCTTTTTCTGTATTTATTGCCCTGGTACTACGAAGACATGGTTTGTAAACTTGCTTATTCAAGAACTTAACAAGTCGTTATCTGATCTGAATACTTTGAAGCTAATTTTTGTAAGAAGCTAAACCAACAATACATTGCGGCAGGACGTACAAACTCAGGGATACTTCACCAACATTTTGTAATGCACAATGTTATGAGAGACGAGTCATTCTCAGAAACATAATAATCTCTACATAATTCTGCTGACATAAATTTGTGTTAGAAATGAAACTACGTTACACGCAAAACTTCTGTATAATTACTTTTCATTGTATGATCAGTTTCACTCACAGACGATTTTTCAGTACAAGTATTAGTGGATAATGCACTTACATACCATAAACCAAAGTCGAACTATAATACTTATAAACATTATTTTCTTGTCCAAAGGTAGATGAATCGACTTTTCCCAAGTGATTTGCATCGGCTTCAGTTCTTTCAATATTTGCCTCCAGCCTTATTATTTTGCAAATGTTACAGTTACATTTAATCAGAATATATGGTTTTTTTCAGATGGCGCTGGTATCCTAATAATTTCAAATATAAATGGAACGACGGAAGAAGTGGTGAATAATGTTCTCTACAATGGTCACTTACCTCATTTCAGAAAGACACATATTCAGTTCCTGCAAATGCAGAGGTACTACAGTATTAACTATCAAGTGACGCGTGGAGAGGAAATTAACACTAGGGTGGACACCTCAACATTTTTTGGTGTCAATATTATGGGAATTGAACCTCCAAAAAACTCATTTCTGAGCTCATAAAACACTTCAGTTCGGTTACATGTGAAATTTGAATTATATTGCAAATATTGAGGAAGAAAAATCCGTAAATTAACATATTTCGCATATTTAATTCAACGATGTTGTAAGGAATAATTTTTTGTAGTGATTCTCTCCTAAGAAAGAAAGTTTTTCATTGCTCAAAAACGTGCTGTGAGAATAATATGGGATGCATGCCATCTTGTAGATATCTGTGTAATGAGTTAGGTAATTTGACTACTGCTTCACACTGCCGTGTATTCCCTCATAAAGAGTGTTTTTAAGTAATCCACTAGCGTTCAAGCGAAGCAACGACGTTCATCATTTGAATACCAGAAGGTAAAATTCCATAATTATTCCACATTAAGTTTGAATTTTGCACAAAAAGGCTGCACAGTATAGCCATCATTATTTTTCCTCGGTTTCCTAGTGATATAAACTGTCTAGAAACAGCAAAGCTCAATTTTAAAACAAACTGAAAAAAAAATTCATCTTGGTCTGCTATTGTACAGAATAGGTTTTCAGAAATTACTGCAACCAGTTGCAGTAATTTCTGAAAACCTTTTCACACCACAGTCGCAGTGTTCCACATCCACAATGGATAAAAGTCTTATTGTACAGAATATTTTCTGTTCATTAAATATATTGAAGGTGTTGAGTAGGGTTTACTAATTCACACCAATATTTAAAAAAATGAGAAAAAAGAATTACGAAACCAAGTATGTAGCCATACTTGCATACGAATGTGGATAACTCGTTCCACACCATTATGATTAATCGTACCAGTGAACATAGAACACCAAATTTATTAACATCTAATCTTTACATTCCAGAGCAATGCTACTCCGTTGTTTTCTTTACCAGAAAAGTTGCTGAATCATAATTGCACTATGATATGTCTCACTAGTGGGTAAATTTCTATAAATTTTGCCACTGATCTTCACTGTCTTCTATTCTTTCTTCTAAAAGTTAGTATTGTCCGTCTCGCCTTGCACGTAAAATGATAGCAACACTACTCATACTCCACTTAAATTGCATACTTTTGTTTTTAATTTCTGGTCTTACAGGATAAGCTGCCAACGTGCTCTGTAATAACCTGCCATCAGGATAGTTATCAGCCCCATGGATTTAAAGCAGTACTCACTGCGAAGATTATAACAAGTTATACAAGGATAATACATATGAAGACAAGAGAGGAAGAACAATGCTAAACGATAAGACCCAGTAGGGGTATTTGCATAACAATCGAAATATCGAATTTAATAAACGAGAGGACAAAATATAAAATGCAGCAAAACAAGCAAGCAAGAAGAAATAGCGAAGTCTAAAACAATACTGACAGAAAGTACGAACTGTGAAAGTTGTAATGGGTGTAGTAAACGAGAAGCTATAGAAGTCTACTTGATCATGAGAAAAATTGATGATGTCAATAGAAAAATTAAAGAAACCTTTGAAGAAACGAGAAGCAGCTGGATGAATATCATGAATGTAAGGCTGAAATGAAGAAGCCATATGCAAAGTAAGTTAAATTAAAAGCAATACGATGGAAAGGGAAAAGGAAGTGGATGAAGGTGAGGTGGGGATATGGTGCCACCAGAAGAATTTGATAGAACACTGACAGATCAAACTCGAAAAATGTGCCTGGAGTGCTCGACTTTGCTTCTGAGATATTGATCCTTAGGAGAACCAGCTATGACCAAACTATTGCGTTTGGTGTGTAAGGCATATGAGTTAGCAAAAGGCGCATCTGCTTCAGGAAGTATGTAGTAATCCTAATCCCAAAGAATCCATTTGTTACATTGAATACGACAGAAACAGAGTAAAATGATTACCAGAGCTATTGACAGATGATTCAAAATACTGGAAGAGTTTTGCTTCGCTGAAGATCAGTTTCGTTTCCCTAGAAATAGAGGACCTCAATGAAGCAATTCTTATAAATTTATAAAGGTAATCACACAATTTTTGTGATTGCTTTCTCTCTAGGCATTGCGAGCAAGACGCACATTTAGCTGATAGTCTGGTATATTTCAGTCTCATAAGAAGTCAAACCAGTAAACTGCTACAAGGGCAGTTGATCTCAAAGGATGCACTGCTCCGGCATAATATGTGATATTTGCTATGTTACTAACGTTCTCTGAAATGAGAGACAACCACTACACGCACATTTGGCAAAGTTATATCACTTATGCAGAGAGTGACTGTCTGCTAATGGTGTGACCTGTATATACAACAAGATATTATGCCTTTCCAATACACTTTTCTAGTCAGATAACGTACTGACAACCACACGTGCCAATGCACATGACCATAAAAATATTCACGGTTAACATATTAAGTTGGTTGATTTGAGGGAGGGGACCAAACAGTGAAGTCATCGGTCCCATCAGATTAGGGAAGAATGGGGAAGGATGTCGGCCGTGTCTTTTTCAAAGGAACCACCCCGGCATTTGCCTGATGTGACTTAGGAAAATTACGGGAAACATAAATCAGGTTGGCCGGACGGAACACAGTATGTCCTCAGGTGGTAGGAAGTGATAAAATGTAAAGAATGTTAGGCTTTATGTTGATTTATCGCTGATTAACTAATGTTTTAATAAATATACTAAATCATACAGCTTAGTAAATCATAAAGTAACACGTTAAAGTCTCTCTTTACGTCTCGGTTCTATAAGCTATAGTCTTTAGTTTTCCCCTTAATCTCGGATTATTCAAACTGATTACGTAAACCGAACCTTAATGTTCGCCATTAAATCAAATTTCTTGAATTAAATCATAGCTTTAGGCTGAAAACACATTCGAAAGCCACAAGATATTATAAATACTTTGCTGACTAGACAAAATAATCCTGGTAATAGTCTGAAAATTTCCATCTTTGGATTTCCTTTTCTAAAACACATGCAAGCCACTAATCAGTACATAGCAACGTGACAATTATTAACTTATTTTTTTCTCACGATACAACATAAAAGGTTTCCAGTTCCTCAGTTAGAAATCCCGTCAATACACAGAGACATATTTTATTGATAATTCAGCGATGTATTCGTAGTCTCTGAGGTTACCTAGATTCCTACCCACTTTCTTTATATCACAAAATTATATAAGACTACTATTATCAGTTGCTTGACCTAGACTGATAGTAAAAATAAGTCCTTTTATTAACGATGGAAGTAAAATATTAGGTACAATTATTTCGTCATAATTACTTTCCTCAAGCAAGGAATATCTATGATGTTTTTCGAGAAAAGGTAACATTCAATAACTACTCTTATTTTTCTGGGATAAAATATTATTCCTGTGGGATTTATTATTTCAATTTTGTTACTGTTATTCTTTCTTTTTCCTTTATTTCTGTTTTATTCAAATTATATGCTACTTCTTTTCATCTATTGGGGCTTCAATTAATGTAAGGGGAAGTTACATTTATTTCCAATCAAAATGCGTGGACTAAAAGTTGATTTTTGATCGCCTAGGCGACTTTGCTCGTTATTTCAACAGCACAATGAAGAAACAAGTGTTCGACAGCCAGAAAATATTAACCCCGTATGAAACTACAGCAAATCAGAAAAAAAGGAAAGAAAAATCTCACCTGCCACGCTTCTCTCATTGCTCTCACTACTATCATTTCCGTTTCGTTCAGCTTTTATTTGTCGCCTAGACAACATTGTGGGTCCTTCCCATCCCTTAAGATCTTGTTCAGAACGTACTTGTCTAAGACTTACTAAACGGTGCTCTTGACATTTTTTGCAGTTGTGCTCCAAATGTTCGTCCTCATCACTGAATATTTAACGCTCACTACACTGATATTCTTCAATTTGTATTCTATGACTCTTGCTAAGAAAAAACATCTTCCTACCTTTGTTAACACTCCTTGTAAAACGAACAGGTATATTCTACACTCCTGGAAATGGAAAAAAGAACACATTGACACCGGTGTGTCAGACCCACCATACTTGCTCCGGACACTGCGAGAGGGCTGTACAAGCAATGATCACACGCACGGCACAGCGGACACACCAGGAACCGCGGTGTTGGCCGTCGAATGGCGCTAGCTGCGCAGCATTTGTGCACCGCCGCCGCCAGTGTCAGCCAGTTTGCCGTGGCATACGGAGCTCCATCGCAGTCTTTAACACTGGTAGCATGCCGCGACAGCGTGGACGTGAACCGTATGTGCAGTTGACGGACTTTGAGCGAGGGCGTATAGTGGGCATGCGGGAGGCCGGGTGGACGTACCGCCCAATTGCTCAACACGTGGGGCGTGAGGTCTCCACAGTACATCGATGTTGTCGCCAGTGGTCGGCGGAAGGTGCACGTGCCCGTCGACCTGGGACCGGACCGCAGCGACGCACGGATGCACGCCAAGACCGTAGGATCCTACGCAGTGCCGTAGGGGACCGCACCGCCACTTCCCAGCTAATTAGGGACACTGTTGCTCCTGGGGTATCGGCGAGGACCATTCGCAACCGTCTCCATGAAGCTGGGCTATGGTCCCGCACACCGTTAGGCCGTCTTCCGCTCACGCCCCAACATCGTGCAGCCCGCCTCCAGTGGTGTCGCGACAGGCGTGAATGGAGGGACGAATGGAGACGTGTCGTCTTCAGCGATGAGAGTCGCTTCTGCCTTGGTGCCAATGATGGTCGTATGCGTGTTTGGCGCCGTGCAGGTGAGCGCCACAATCAGGACTGCATACGACCGAGGCACACAGGGCCAACACCCGGCATCATGGTGTGGGGAGCGATCTCCTACACTGGCCGTACACCACTGGTGATCGTCGAGGGGACACTGAATAGTGCACGGTACATCCAAACCGTCATCGAACCCATCGTTCTACCATGCCTAGACCGGCAAGGGAACTTGCTGTTCCAACAGGACAATGCACGTCCGCATGTATCCCGTGCCACCCAACGTGCTCTAGAAGGTGTAAGTCAACTACCCTGGCCAGCAAGATCTCCGGATCTGTCCCCCATTGAGCATGTTTGGGACTGGATGAAGCGTCGTCTCACGCGGTCTGCACGTCCAGCACGAACGCTGGTCCAACTGAGGCGCCAGGTGGAAATGGCATGGCAAGCCGTTCCACAGGACTACATCCAGCATCTCTACGGTCGTCTCCATGGGAGAATAGCAGCCTGCATTGCTGCGAAAGGTGCATATACACTGTACTAGTGCCGACATTGTGCATGCTCTGTTGCCTGTGTCTATGTGCCTGTGGTTCTGTCAGTGTGATCATGTGATGTATCTGACCCCAGGAATGTGTCAATAAAGTTTCCCCTTCCTGGGACAATGAATTCACGGTGTTCTTATTTCAATTTCCAGGAGTGTATATGTAATACTTCCATAGGACTTGACACTTTGTGTTACATTCAACTGAGATGGCCGAGCGGTTCTAGACGCTACAGTCTGGAACCGCGCCACCGCTATGGTCGCAGGTTCGAATCCTGCCTCGGGTATGGATGTGTGTGATGTCCCTAGGTTAGTTGGGTTTAAGTAGTTCTAAGTTCTAGGGGACTGATGACCTCAGAAGTTAAGTCCCATAGTGCTTAGAACCATTTGCACCATTTTTTCCCATTCATCTTCAATATTGATTTAACCGATCTTGATAAAAGGTCAAAAGCTGGAGAGTCCTTAAAAGAACCGCGTAGGTCCATGTCTTGTGAAAAGTTCATTTTAGCTAGGAGATATTTAAGGTTATTCAGCTGTCTCTGCTCTCGGCTTGACCTATTGAGGTTACAACCTAACTCAAGTCAAACGGAACTTCCACGTTTTCATCTGTCTAATAGATTCGCACACAGTGCCCTTAATGCCCATTTTGAGAGGTATAAATTTTGTCATAACAAGCATCCAAAAAATCATTGTATCACTTTAAACAGAACACTTTCTTCTAAGTAATACAACTCCTAAGTTCAAAAGGAGAAATGGCATTCTACACAAGCTCTGCCGCACTATTTGAGGATCATCAGCAGACACTCTTCGAGTATTGGCTGTCGGATTGGTATACTCGACAGCACAGTAAGGTGAGTCTGTTTTGCTTGACAGTACACGTGTGAAAAAGGTTGTAGTGCTATTCAATGAATCAGTGCGCATTCTTAGTGGTTCAGTACGATCTACTCCCACGCACTGGTTTTCTATCTTTAGTTACGTTCAACATCTTGATATCAGACGGAAGAGTGCGCTTCTGTATCAATACCAGAAGATTATTGATAAGCCCGACTTTCCAGTATTGAAAGACGTGTCCCGTATAGTGCGAAAAAGATTAAAATCAAGACGTCCCATTTTTATTACAGCCAGGACTGTTACTGGAAACGGATTTAGTGCCATCGATGAATGGAAAAGCAGTTGGAAACAAAGCTATCCAAATGGTTCAAATGGCTCTAAGCATAATAGGTCTTAACATCTGAAGTCATCAGTCCCCTAGACTTAGAACTACTTAAACCTAACTAACCTAAGGACATCTCACAGATTCATGCTCGAGGCAGGATTCGAAGCTGCGACAGTAGCAGCAGCGCGGTTGCGGACTGAAGCGCCTAGAACCGCTCGGCCACAGCTGCCGGAAAATCTGTCCTCCACAATGCCTGAAACTGCAAAGCGTCTAGGAGAATCCCTTTTGATTTGACCTTCCTCGAGCAGTTTGGACCACTCTGAATAGCATTCAAGTGGACCATAGAAGATATGCAGATACTCACATCCACTTCTTGTGACCGTAGTGTGTACAACAAACAATTACTCATGTCTTTCGCCTGGAAGTGTTTCCTTCTTCACTTTTTGTTACTAGCAGAATATTACATATGTTTTTCTTTGTTACACATGTAAGTTCCTCTACAATTAGCTCTCTTGTCAGTTCCGTATTGAAGTTACCGTTCCTGTGAAGTCGTTTTATTGTGTATTCACTTTCTGTGATAAGATTCTTTAGATGGGTTCCTCCTTGACAAAGTACATATCTTTTCTTTCTTTTTACGCGGCTATGTTCGCTGATGTTACAACATCTTCAGTATGTTATTTTAGTGCTTTCTATGAGGTACAAGGAAAAATTGCTTTCACTCTCTGTGCATAAATAATTGCAGTTTTTAAGTAAAGTATTCGCAAACTGAGGCGGACGCCTAACTCATGCTCTGGTTACTGTAGGTATCTACATACTTTGAAGCCTCCCCTCCCCACTCTACATTGAAATTAATAAGCGTAAACATTGGTGAAACACAGCCTCGTAGTCAAGTTACATGAATTGCGTCCTTCGAAGTCTTAAACTGGCCCAGTACCAAATGTGTTTCACAAAGTTCAAAAAACAAACGTTCGGGTGCTATATCATTTTTAACATGTAAATAACTATTATTCCTAATTGTGGTGCTGTGTCGTGCTGTCATTGGCAACGTTGGGACGCTAGATGGTTAATTAGACCTACTCGGAGATGAAATCTTTTATTTACATTTTATTTTGTTTTGTGAATGAGGCTTCTAGCTCCTTTGATGATCTCCACTACGAATTCCCCTGCTGCGCTAGCCTCTTCGTCTCAGAGTAACACACTGACCATCATTCATTATTTGTTGTAGATATTCCAGTCTCCCTCTTACACTTAAGTTATTACCCTCTACAAGTCCATCTATAATCAGCGGAGTTGTTCCATGATGTCTTCAAACATGCGTCATCGTCCTAGCCCTGCTTCTTGTCAAAGTGTCCACACGTTCCTCTCCTCACCGATTCTGCTGCGAACCTCATTTCTTTACTGTTCACCCATCTTTCAACATCCTTCAGTAGTTTTCACACACACCATGATTTGCTTCTATACAATGCTATGTCTAAAAATTACATTCTCAGAGAATTACTTGTCTAGTTACTACCGATGTTTGATACTATTTATTTTGCTCTGTGATGCCTTCTTAGTCTGTGTTGGTCTCCCTCTGATGTTTACCTTGTTTCGGCTGCCATGTTTTACTTTGCTTCCTACATGTAGGAGTTCATTTCGTCTCTGTGGGGGCCGTCATTTTACTCTTAAGTTTAATTCTAATCTCACTTCTGCTAATCTTCATCTGTTAAGTCTTTCAACGGTTTACTCTCAAACCATATTGTGTGTTGATTGGAGCCGGCCGTTGTGTCCAAGCGGTTCAGGCGCTTCAGTCCGGAACCGCGCTACTGTCGCAGGTTCGAATCCTGCCTCGGGTATGGATGTGTGTGATGTCCTTAGGTTACTTGGGTTTAAGTAGTTCTAAGTTCTAGGGGACTGATAACCTCAAATGTTAAGTCCCATAGTGCTCAGAGCCATTTGAACCATTTTGCTGATTGGAGTGTTCATTCTAGTCAACAGGCACTGTAATTCATATGTAATTTCACTGATAACGGCGATGTCACCACCAAAACTTTTTACTGGTATTTAATTCCACTGAATTTTTCTTTTATTTCCGTCATTTTTTGTGTAACGTATAGATTGTCAGTGACAGCGAAAGGCTATGTCGCAGACTTATACATTTTTAAGCCTAGCATTTCGTTTTTGGGATTCCAACAATTTTTCTTTCTTTGTTGTTGTATGTGTTTTACTTTTCCCGCCCTTACGTGTAGAATGCACCAATTTTCCCGAGAATTTTGGAAGGCTTGCCCCATTTTGCATTGTCAGACCATTATCTAGGTTGACAAACCCCATGAACGGCTCCTGATTTCATATTTCAACATTGTATCCAGTAAACCACGTTACATCAGAATTGCTCCCTGGCGCCTTTACATTCCCTAACGCCGTACTGATCGTAATGTAATAGAGCCTCAAGTTTCTTTCCCGTTATTATGTATATTAATTTTGCCAACAGCTTGCAATCATCTATTATTTAGCTGATTGTGTGATAGTCCTGGCACTCTTTTTAGAAATATGTGGGATGATATTTTCCCGAAAGGTTGATGGTTAGGCTTAAGGACTCTACAGGCAAGCTTGAGTAGTCGGTTGGTTCCCATTTCTATCAATGACTTTAGAAACTCCCCAGCATTTTATTGCACTCTGCCAAATCTCTGACTGTAATGAAGATATGTCTTGATTTTGACTCCCAGTTATTCTTCTATTACGTCATCACGTAGTTCTTTCACTTCACAGCAACCTCTTTCCACATATCCACTTTCACATATGCGTTCAACAACGGAATTACTTTTGCCTTCTTAAAGTTGATGAATTTGCTATTAATGTCATTAATCATTTCGGCGACCATTTCTTTTCGATGTCTTCGCATCTTTCTGCAGGGTTTCTGCCATGACTGTTCCACACTTCCTAATTCTTCCTTTCGTAAGTGACTTATTTTGCTGTACTCCCTGTTTATTCTTAATGTTCAAGACTTTGCTTCTAATTATATACAAGGACACATCGATGTTCATTTCTTTTCCGATTTCTTCGCATCTTCTTGCTGCCATTTCACCCTGGCTGGCCTGCATTTTCTAATTCTTTCTTTCCCAAGTGACTTATTTTGCTCTACTTCCAATTTATTTCTTTCGTTAAGTGCCTCATATCTCTGTTCTTCTGCCTTTCCATGAGTATTTTAGTATTTTTCTTTCGTCGATCAGCTTATTCTGTTACGCAAATTAGCCCGCATCTCGTGGTCGTGCGGTAGCGTTCTCGCTTCCCACGCCCGGCTTCCCGGGTTCGATTCCCGGCGGGGTCAGGGATTTTCTCTGCCTCGTGATGGCTGGGTGTTCTGTGCTGTCCTTAGGTTAGTTAGGTTTAAGTAGTCCTAAGTTCTAGGGGACTGATGACCATAGATGTTCAGTCCCATAGTGCTCAGAGCCATTTGAACAATTTTTTTGTTACGCAAATTATATTTGCAGTCACCTTTCTCGTAACTACACTAACGATACTGAGCATCATTGTTACCAGCTACAATGGTTGTTGGTACAAGGTTGGAATGCAACACGGCAGAGATTGTGCGTGGCATGGTAGGTTTCCGGAGGTGTGTGGAACCAGCGTCTATACAATGCTCACGAAAATCACGTGAGTTTGGGGACCGATGGTTTGTGGTCACAGGGTGGCGCTCGGTAGTGTGGCGGACGTTTCCGTCGGGATCAGATCATTCGAATTCGGTTGCCAAGACATTAGTGTGAGTTTTGTGTGACGCACGTCAAACTGTTGTAGCATGATTACTTCGTTGCGACGTGGACAGAAGATGTCATCTCCGTCGGAGTACACATCAGCTGTGAAGGGGTGGATGTGGATGTTGAAGTAGTCCGCACTAATGTTGAACTGACCACACCTACCATGGTGCCTTGAACTGATGTCACAGGCCCTATGGAAGCCCAGTTTAAAGTCCCTCTTATGGTAATGCAAACCCCACCGGCCTGCGTTCGATGTGTGCTGCATGTTTCGAGCAGCTGCTCACCTGGATGACGGCGTATCCGGAGAGCGCCATCAACCTCCTATAAGAAGGTATGTGATTCACCCGACGAGGGGACACGCTTCCATTGGGCCACGATGATCCTGTGCCTACTGCAGTCGTCACTGGGTCAAATGGCACTAGGTTGGTGTCGTCCGGTGCGAAGCCCAGTGTTTGATGTGGTTCGCAACACCAGCACAGTACTCTTTCTCTCAGGTCCGATATAGCTCGCCAACTATCGTCCTATCTCCGACCTCCATTCTCTGTCATGAGGCTGTGACATCTTATGTCTTGTCGCCTATTCGTCGTTTCACTATCCTTCAGACAATTTCCCTACATGGTCACAACAGTAGCACGAGGACTCCTTTTCAGCTTCGCCGTCGCCCAATACGCTCGATCTCAAGCGCCAGCTCATCACAATCTGCCCTTTGCCAACCTTTTCCTCTCAAATGAGCATCTGCACTCAAAGTCCGGAATAATTTGTTAGATATATTCCGTTCTGTTTTTCCATATAGTTTTTTCCCTCTGTAGCGTCCTGTAGTACAATGGAACTAACCTCCTGATGTCTTAAAATACGTCGGATTCCATTGTCAGAGTCGCTTATGTCACTGGATTTTCTCATTTTCGGCCTCTGTAGTACTTAGAGTGATTCCCCATTCGTCTCTACCACACTTACATAATTTTTTTACCATGTCCATATCTCCAAAAGGTGGCATTTAATTTCTCGCTGGGCGGTGGTCGTAATATCTCTGCCGTCAGTGTATGTTTGTCTATCCGTTTTCAGCGATTTCTCTGTCTGAAGGTGTTTATCCCCCATATCGTAGCTGCCTATCATGATATTTATTATGGTGGGATGAACAACCTCAGACAACTTCAGATGTAGCCTACGTCTTTTTCCAGATTTTAGTGTCCCACTTCTCTTCACATTTGTTTTTCCGGACGAGTCTCTTAATTCCACCACACTTTTCATCATTACAAATCAGGGTTCATGTCCGTTCCTGGGTAAGCTTTACATTCCAATATCTTATTCAGGAATCTCTATCTTACCATGATGTAATCCGGCTGGTATCCTCCTGTCTCTCCTGGCCATTTCCTCGTATGACTCCTCAGCTTGTGATTGTAGCGCAGTGTACAGGCTGTTAAGTCGATAAATCGAATGAGTAATAAGGAGCTGCTCATTGTTATTTGGGGGAAAGAAATTTGTGAATGGAGGGACGAATGGAGACGTGTCGTCTTCAGCGATGAGAGTCGCTTCTGCCTTGGTGCCAATGATGGTCGTATGCGTGTTTGGCGCCGTGCAGGTGAGCGCCACAATCAGGACTGCATACGACCGAGGCACACAGGGCCAACACCCGGCATCATGGTGTGGGGAGCGATCTCCTACACTGGCCGTACACCACTGGTGATCGTCGAGGGGACACTGAATAGTGCACGGTACATCCAAACCGTCATCGAACCCATCGTTCTACCATTCCTAGACCGGCAAGGGAACTTGCTGTTCCAACAGGACAATGCACGTCCGCATGTATCCCGTGCCACCCAACGTGCTCTAGAAGGTGTAAGTCAACTACCCTGGCCAGCAAGATCTCCGGATCTGTCCCCCATTGAGCATGTTTGGGACTGGATGAAGCGTCGTCTCACGCGGTCTGCAAGTCTAGCACGAACGCTGGTCCAACTGAGGCGCCAGGTGGAAATGGCATGGCAAGCCGTTCCACAGGACTACATCCAGCATCTCTACGATCGTCTCCATGGGAGAATAGCAGCCTGCATTGCTGCGAAAGGTGCATATACACTGTACTAGTGCCGACATTGTGCATGCTCTGTTGCCTGTGTCTATGTGCCTGTGGTTCTGTCAGTGTGATCATGTGATGTATCTGACCCCAGGAATGTGTCAATAAAGTTTCCCCTTCCTGGGACAATGAATTCACGGTGTTCTTATTTCAATTTCCAGGAGTGTATGTACAGTTTAACTATTGTTGTTGCCGTTCGTTTGATTTTGATTATGAGGAGAATAATGCTGTCACTGAACTGTTTTACAAGAAATCACTTTGACGTGCCTTAATATTCACAATGAATCCTACTCCCTTTATATCATTTTCTGCTGCTGCTGATATTACTATACATATGTTTGACTAGATATCGCCTGCCACTTCACTGACCCCACGATATCTGAACTAATAATTTTCAGATTTTCTTATTTCCCTACCACATTCGTTGTTTCATAGGTTATTCTAACTTTTCCTCATGAATGCCGAAATCATGATAAGTGTCCACCATATACTATTAAATTCTTTATATAGATGCAATATATTACATCACGTAGTACATTATTTTGCCGGCACGTTTTGTCCTGCGGTCATTTTCAAAAAATTATTCGCCAAACCAAATGATTCTGGAAATGGTGAGAGACCTAAACTGACCAGTGGTGTAAAGTAATAAATAATGCAATAACTTTCATCTGTATGAGTAATTTGACAGACTATGGTGTACATTAAAATGATTTTAACGTTCAAAAAGTTCATCGAGATTGTGGATCCACACGCGAGGAAACAAATGCAACATTTTTCATGGTTAACCCCCTACCTGGGTGCCCCATTCCGGAGATCCAAATGGGCTACTAATCGAGTTTATTTTGCCAATGGAGGGAACATCTTAACACATTTTCATTTCCAGTACACGAGTCCTGTGGACATATATGAAGGGTCTGTTAATAAGTGGTCTTCATTGCTTTATGCGTATTCATGCCGTTGATCATTGATGATTCTTTCAGCCTTTAGTGGCAGGTTCGCAATCAAGTGTATCTCGGACTTCTGTGTTCACTTTTGACCTCTTTTGCAAGATCGTTGGTATAACGAGGGTAACTGCTCATGCCCAAAGTCTTCGCTCGCTATTGGCGATGAGATTTATTGAGAATTTAAGCAGTGGCTGTGATCGAACCTAGGACCAACGATGTTTTGATTTCTGTTCAAACACGCTACCCTCCAGACTACAGTGCCTGAAAATCCAGCCTATTACAAAAATATATCCCATTTTACCAAGATCGTAGTGTGCACAAAACAAGACAAAAATGTCCATTTAATGTGAGATCTAAACTGCATATTTTAAGAGCTATGAGTGGTTAATGATCTGTTGCATTGTGAAACTCATAAACACATTTCTTCTAGTGCAAGCACATTTTTATTATGGACGACCTACAGGACGCAATAAACAAAAGAGGACTCATTCGTCTGTTATTGTCCATCGATATAGCATGCACTAATGATCTGTTAGTGTTGTTCCTATCAATCGTATCCACAGTTATCGGTAAGTATAATACATACGTAAGTTCTCATGGAACCAGTTCGTGTTTTGGTAAGTTCGTGAAACGTTTTTAAATTTTAGTTTTGTCTTTGTATAGCGTTATCCATTTACTTACCAGCATAATGGAAGCCTATTATTAGAAAAACTATCGTGGAACAAGTGTACGAACAATTCCTGCAACTGTTTGGGTTAATTATCTGCTCTGGACGATACTGACGGTCAGTTGCTATACCTGTATCATGTACAGCGTGTCCAAGCACTTCACCATCGTGATCAGCCTGCTAGAATGCAGCGCTATGAAAGGCTGTTGCAAAGATGTGGTGAAGATATACTTTTCACACCATAGATGCTGTTCACAGACGAGGCTGGTTTCTCGTGAAATTTTCATAAACAACATATGTGGGCTCATGCACATTTACATGCAGTTAAAGACACAAGGCATAAGCACTGGTTTTCTGTTAATGTATGGGCGGGGATTATTGGCGACAGACTACTAGTTCGTCATATACCACCAAATAGGTTGGCTGCTGGAAGGTTTCTTCGGTTCTTTTCATACGGCTTGCATCTCCACCTACGGATGATACTATTCTAAAAACGACTGAAGGTGTTCAAGCATGGTGCAGCATCAGACCATTTACTACGAAATGCGAATGAACACCTTCCCAAATGGTTCAAATGGTTCTGAGCACTATGGGACTCAACTTCTGAGGTCATTAGTCCCCTAGAACTTATAACTAGTTAAACCTAACTAACCTAAGGACATCACACACATCCATGCCCGAGGCAGGATTCGAACCTGCGACCGTAGCGGTCTCGCGGTTCCAGACTGCAGCGCCTAGAAACCGCACGGCCACTTCGGCCGGCAACACCTTCCCTCTACCTTTTTTTTTCCATCAGTCTTCTGACTGGTTTGACGCGGCCCGCCACAAATTCCTCTCCCATGGCAATCTTTACACTTCGGAGTAGCAATTGAACCCTACGGCCTCAGTTATTTTCGGGCTGCATTAAAATCTCTACCCTCCTCTACAGCTTTTACTGTCTACAGCTCTCTTTAGTGCCGAGTAAGGTATTCCCTGATCTCTCAACATTTGTCCTACCGCGCTGTCCCTTCTTCTTGTCATTGTTTTTCGTATATTTTTGTCCTCGCCATTCCTTACCTTGTTAGTTCATTTAATTTAACATTCTTCTGTAGCATCAGACCTCAAATGCTTCGATTCTCTTTTGTTACGATTTTCTCACAGTAGATGTTTCACTACCATTTAATGCTGTGCTCAAAAATCAACTTCTCCGAAACTTCTTCTTCTAATTAAGGCCTATCTTTAACCAGGAATCCCCTTTTGCCAGCGACAGTCTTCTTTTCATATCATCCTTGCTCCGTCCATCACGGGTTATTTTGCTGCCTACGTAGCATATTTTCTTCGTCTTCTTCGTCGTCCGCAATCTTGATGTTCCTCGTTGTTCTGGTTTCTGCTACTTCTCGATACTTCCGTCCTTGTTCCGTTTACTCTTAGTCCATATTCGGTACTCATTAGACTTTTCATTCCATTGAAGAGATCCAGTAATTATAGTGCATTTTGACTCAGGAAGGCAAAGTGATCAGCAAACGCTTCTCCCCGAATATTAATCCCAATCTTGAACTTCCCTCTACCGAGAGGGATAGCGTAGTGGGTAGCTCACTGGACTGACATTTGGGAGGGCGACGGTTCAAAGAGCCTCCTGCCATCGCGATCTCGGTTTTCCGAGATTTTCTTAATGGTTTAACGCAAATGCCGGGATGCTTCCTTCTAAAGGGCATGGTCGCTTTCCTTCTCCATCCTCCCTAATCCAAGCTCATCCTCCGTCTCTAATGACATCATCACTAATTTCCCCTTTGAACCTGCTTTTTATTTTCGAAATTACCTCTACAGTGTATGGATTGAACAGTTGGAGCGAATGGCTATATTTCTGTGTTACACTGTTTTTAATCCAAGCACTTCGTTGTTTGTCTTCCACTCTATTCGTTCCCTCTTGGTTCTTGTATATATCTCTTGTACGTCTTTTCCTATAGCTCATTCCTACTATTCTCAGAAAGTTGTATATCTTGCAAATTTTAGCCTGTGGAATGCTCTTTCTAGGTCAATAAATGCTACGAATGTGTCTTGATTTTCTTTCAGTCTTGCTTCCATTGCCAACTGCAACTGCAACGTCAGAACTGCCTTCCTGGTGCCCTTACCTTTCCTAAAACCATCCCGATCGTCATCTAACATTCTCAGTTTCCTGTCCCCTTGTTTTGTGTAATATTCTTGTCAGTAACTTGGACGCATATGCTGTGAAGCTGATTGTGCGACAACACTCGCATGTCTGGACTCTTGCTACCTTCCGAATTGTGATGTTTCTCCGAAAGTGTGATGGTATGTCACCTGTCTCACACATTGTTCATACCAAGGTGAATAGCCGTTTTATTGCCACGTCTGTCAATGACATTAGAAATTACGATGGAATGTTTTCTATCCCTTCAGCCTTGTTTGATCTTAAGTGTGCCACAATTCCTTTAAATTCCGATTCTAATACTGGATCCCCGATCTTTTCCCTGTCGACTCTTTTTTCTTGTTCTGTCAAGTCCTCAAACAAGTCCTCCCCCTCCCCCACACACACAAAGGCCTTCTATGTACTCTTACCGCGCATCCTTTGCGATTTCCTCTGCGTTCAACAGTGAAATTCTCACTGCAGTCTTAAAGTCATCAACCTTGCTTTTAATTTGAGCGAAAGTTGTTTTGACTTTTCTATATACTGCGTTCAGTCCTTTTGATACCCCTTTTTCCAAGTTAATTGGGCATCCAACTGCCCCACGGTGGAACGACACAAACTAGTAAAACATTTATGTAAAAGTAATCTGGGACTCTTTAAGCGTAAATTAATCCCTGCTGCAGCTAATGTTTCTAGGTTCTGTAGCGAGGAATCTTGTCTGCCTTACCCTCTCTCTCCTGTCTTAGCTTCCGATGTAGACGCATACTTTGACAGAAGGTGCGATAATTTTAATCTATACATATTTTGTAACTATATATCGGTTAACCTAGCAAATGTTCTTATCTAAATTGAGCCGTTGTATCTATCTAGTCCTGGCTCGTAGTTTTCTGTTTCAGTGTCAGTTTGGGGCGAGACAACGTGAAAGTCTTTATAAGGTGATACAACTGATCGGTCGACACTGTAGCAGCCTATATGCAGATTTGCTTGATGAATCATAAGACCTCCCTCATTACCTTTTCATGATTTGCGAAACCCGATTACAATATTTTGTACGATACACGGTCTACCCTATTAATGACTGACCACGAAAACCAGCTATGCAGATTTTTTTTTTAAACGCAGTCTACTATATTACTCATTTCTTTATCAGACCGTATCGTCTTCTTTATGATAGCCGGCCACTGTGGCCGAGCGATTATAGGCGTTTCAGTCTGGAACCGTGCGACCGCTAAGGTCGCAGCTTCGAATCCTGCCTCGGGCATGGATGTGTATAATGTCTTTTGGTTAGTTAGGTTTAAGTAGTTCTAAGTCTAGGGGACTGATGACCTCAGATGTGCTTAGAGCCATGTGAACCTTTCCTGTTCCATTCACAAATAGAGCCAGAGAAACGACTGTCTGTATATCTCCACAAGAATCCTAATTTCTCTTGTTCTGTCTTCGTAATCCTTGCTCAAAATGTATGTTGGCAGCATGAGAACCTGTTTGCAGCCATCTTCAGATCCCGGTTATCTAAATTTTCTCAATAGCGTTTTTCGGAAGGAACGTTGTGTTTCCTCTAGGCATTGCCATTTTACTTCACGGGGCATCACTTTTATAATCAAGTGTTGATCTTATCTATCTAACAGCACGTGTCTGAAATGCTTCGATGTCTCTCTTTTATCAGAACTCGTGGTGACCCCCAATACTCGAGCAATACTCATCGATGGGTCGCTCTAGTGTTACACATGCGGTCTCATTTATAAATGAGCTACACCTTCCTAAAATCTTCCCAATAAACGCAAGTCGACCATTAGTCTTACCTACTATCCTCCTTACATGCTTGCTCCGCTTCAAATCCCTTTGCAAAATTGCGCCTAGATGTTTAACTAATGTGCCTATGTGAAGCAGCATACTACCAATGCAGTATTCGGTAATTAAGAGACTGTTTTCCTACTCATCTGGATTAATCACGTTTTTCCGTATACAGAGCAAGATACCATTCATCGCAAAAACTAGAAATCTTGTCTAAGTCATCTTGTATCCTCCTACTGTTAATCAAAGAAGTCACCTTCCCATACAGCACAGCATTAACATTGTTCTATCACACTCCCCTGTGGCACTCCTGATGGCACCCTTGTTTCTGATGAAAACAACGTAATCGTTGTCGCAATCCATATGCTCCGGTTTCCGTGAACAGCCTGCAGTAGGACACCGTGTCCAATGCTTTCCGTATATCTAGGAATATGAAATCTGCCTGTTGCCCTTCATCCATGGTTCGTAGGACCTCATGTGAGAAAAGGGGAACTGAGTTTCGCTAATCTGTGCTTGTTTCTGGACAGAAGCTTTCTGTCTCAAGGAAATTTATTACATTCGAACTCAGAATCCGTTCAGGAATTCAGCAGCAAACTGACGTTAAGGTTAGTGGTCTGTAATTTTGCCGCTTCATTCGTTCACCCTTGTTATATACAGGAGCCAGCTGTGGCTTTTTCCAATCGCTTGAGACTTTGCGCTGCCTGAGAGATTCGCGATAAATGCAAGCTACGTAAGGGATTAGTGCTGTAGATTACTCTCTGTAGAAGTGAATACACGTTGAATGTAACAGCAGGCAGAGTACATTTGGAGCTCTCGTATTTTACAGTGGTAAAATAATGCCTCTCCTTAGTTTAATCATTTCGTCACTCCGTTCTGCAAGACTTTCGTAATGAGAAACAGATTACAGAAGAAGATAATTGTTTCACAATAGTCATGATGAACAAATGCACGTAGCTCTTAAGGTATACGTTTTTGAACCTATTTTTACAGTTTGTTTTGGTCCATACTACTAACCTGTCAAAATAGCGAATAATTTTTGTGACACTTTGTGTAAATACACTGGATTTAATAGCTTATCATCCCAAATCTATGTAATATCGAATACTGTAACATTCGTGGACTTTGGTTGAGAGTTCACTCAAGCAGTTAATTATGCCCTATTATAAAAACCACTTTACTACGTTCTATTTAAATTTGTTTCTGCCGAACTTGTTATAAGATCTTATCCAAAAGGATGTTGTCTTCATGCAATTACTCTATTTAAATGCTACTTGTTCCTTAGCGACCCACTTCGTTAGTAGGAATATGAGCACCACAAGCTCCATGTACTCAGCTTATGTTCCACTGTGTTCTCCTCCCCCAGGTGCTAGCTCAGCTCTGGCTTTCATGCCGATCAGGGAAAAGATGTGATGTTTGTCTGGCCTCTAGGTTCCTTCCATTCCGTTAATTTTATTTCAGTTTCGTAATACTGACTTCGACCTAATTTGTAAACACAGAGGTGTTCACTGTGGTATTATAGATCGATATCATCCCCACTGGCGTCTCACAGTTGGCAACGAAACTCACGTTTCCGACAGATGCCGACAGCGGTCGCGCGGGGACTCGAAGAATCCAATGATGCGTACTTGCTGCGCCACGCCTTCTGCAGTTCCAACTAGGAGCGCCCACTGCCGCCGCGATTTAGGATGACCAGCGGCAGCTACACGCCAACTCTGAGCCAAAGTCTTTGACAATCTTCAGTCTTGATCTGCCTTCGATGTTTCGCTCATGCATTAGTAGCGGACGTTTCACGTGGCATGACACAGTTCTTGTAATAGCTGGAATTAATTGCTGTTCGTTCTTTTGTGAAGATTCCTTGCAACGCTTGTAGAAAGCCTCAGCTTACATAAAGCTTCTGTTTACTGTATTTAAGTGTCCTCTGATCATTTCTGCTCGTGTCTAAGTTTTCCTTTGATGACAGCTGCTGCAGCTCTTTGTAGCCCACCTGTCCTGACCGTTGTGTATGACGTAGTACACAACCTTCACAATGCTGCTTTATGTGTTTCTTTTTTCATAATGTCATATACTACTCTGCTACAAATGCCAAAACGTCTTTGATTATTCTCTTTTCCTACCGACTGTTTAGGTCATTCAGAAGGCAACTCTAATACTAAAATGTAGACTTTCACGGCCGGAAATGTCATGTCCATTAAGATTATCCGGGCTGTTATGCCGTGGTCGGTTGATGAATTTTGTCTCAATTCCCAACGTTTCGTCCCCGTCTGCAGGAGACATCTTCAAGGGGGTCTGTAGCTCGATGGAAGGTGCAACACAACCGCCGGCTCGCTGCTGACTGCCGCTAAATTCCGTGTCCGCGCCGCGGCGTGACGTCACGTGTTTTGAAAACGTCAGTGCAATTGGCCGCTGTCCGCTGCCGTCGATCGCCGTTGCCATCACCAAGTAGTGGACGAGTGGTACACATCTTCTTTAACACCGGCATCCATATATCGTTTAATTTCACGCTCTCCTCCTTTCGATTGAAATTATTAGGGTGTTTAGCGATTTCGATTGCCTCCCTGTAGAGCCCTTCGTAATATCCGCTTGTGGCTTGCGTCTCCTCGAAACGAATATGGTGGTTTCCTGGCTGGAAAGCATGCTCCGCAACAGCTGATCGTTCCGTTTCTCCTACAATTGCCCTTGGGCTCTTCCAAACGTTTTGAAACAGTTCGTTTAGTGGTACGCTTATAAACATCTCCACAGCTGCATGGGATCCTATACACTCCTGCTTTTTCCAATGGTTTGCCAGTGTCCTAGGCAGCCGAAATAAAACGTGCGTTGATACAGCCACGCAGAAATCATAGTGACGTACAGGCTACTGCAAAATCTAAGGTTTTCCTGCTGTTTGTTAAAAATGTAACGGAAAGAACAGGGAGGATCTTGGCGAAGCGGAATATTACCGTAATTTACAAGCCCACCAAGAAGATACTGGAATACCTTAAGCCTGCCTAGGACACTCGCAAACCATTGGAAAAAGCGGGAGTATATAGGATCCCATGCAGCTGTGGAGATGTTTATAAGCGTACCACTAAACGAACTGTTTCAAAACGTTTGGAAGAGCCCAAGGGCAATTGTAGGAGAAACGGAACGATCAGCTGTTGCGGAGCATGCTTTCCAGCCAGGGAACCACCATATTCGTTTCGAGGAGACGCAAGCCACAAGCGGATATTACGAAAGGCTCTACAGGGAAGCAACCGAAATCGCTAAACACCCTAATAATATCAATCGAAAGGAGGAGAGCGTGAAATTAAACGATATATGGATGCCGGTGTTAAAGAAGATGTGTACCACTCGTCCACTACTTGGTGATGGCAACGGCGATCGACGGCAGCGGACAGCGGCCAATTGCACTGACGTTTTCAAAACACGTGACGTCACGCCGCGGCGCGGACACGGAATTTAGCGGCAGTCAGCAGCGAGCCGGCGGTTGTGTTGCACCTTCCATCGAGCTACAGACCCCCTTGAAGATGTCTCCTGCAGACGGGGACGAAACGTTGGGAATTGAGACAAAATTCATCAACCGACCACGGCATAACAGCCCGGATAATCATAATGGACAGAAGACAATTCTACCTTCATACTGTTGTCTCTCCTCACATACTCATTCCACATTCTTTGAGGCAACGTGGTGGAGTCTACATTTTTCATTGCCTGTGTGAAAAGAATAGAGAATTAGCTGCTGCATCACTGTGACATACCATGCAGCTCCATTCCTCATGTAACTGAAGCTCAAACGAAATGGAAAATGGATCTGTAGTATTGCTGACATGGGGAATCAGTTTTTCTTAAAATTTTGCGACGATACTACTTACTTTCGTAATTAAAGTAATTTCTTTGTATTTCTCCATTCCTTCTCCATTGCCTGTACCGTAGCGCATTATGCTTACTTCTTGAATGTCATGTTTATTTTTTTTATTCTGTAACACTAGGCGATGGTATTAAGGGGTAAATTAGTAACTGCTGAGACACTGCTAGCGCCATAGTTGGCACCTTAACAGAAACAAGTGCATATTAACTTGCACTGGTGGAATGGTAGTGTAAGCGCGGGAATGACACTAAAAATGTGTACACATATTGAAAATCTTCTTTCTAATAAGCGAACGCTTCAGTGAAATGCATGGAAATCAAGTGCGAAGATGAATGAATGAAAAAGTAGGTGCCTTAATGAAGTGATTTAAACGTAGTATATAGAAACCTGAAGTTCTGTTTGAAGAAATTAACAGCTATACGTTCGCCACAGTAGACGTAGCCCATAATCTGTCCACAGAAATATCTATGGAATTACTTTAATGTGAAAATAAAACAACAGCTGAAAGCGAATTAAATGGCAGTGCAGTCTGAGTGATGGGTGCACTTTCTTTTGCCTTCTTCCTCAGTATGAAGTCACTGCTGCGTCGCTCCACCTTAAAAGCACTATACGCTTCAGTAAGGTGCTCAGTGTCCTCATAGGGCTCTGCGGCTTGTGTCTGCTCCTGAAATTGTCCTCAGAGAGCCACATGTTTCTTGCGCTGCTGATCTCATAAGTCAATCTTATGATCTGTGAAGCTCTCGACATCCTGTCAGGACTTCAGTAGAAATAAGTGGCTGGGAAATTGCGGGCAGGCCAGTGATGTTTATTCGACGCGTTAATCTCGCACGTGCATCTTTTTCTGAAAGTACAAGATAAAAACAACACGATTAACAATTAAGTATCTACAGCAGCATAGTATCTCATGATGATCGTTGCGACCTAGCTTGTTCTAAATCTCGTTTTGTATACGGAAACTTACGACATACGGGAAGAGTTATAATAAGGGTTTTGAAAATAGAGTGTATATTTACAAACCCACAAAGTAACACATCAAAGACGTACAAGACCACAGAAAAGGTAAGTTTAAATCATCTGCTACTGTTACTCTCGAAATGCTGTGGCAAGAAATTGCTCTGAACAAAGAAATGTATTCATGAGACTACCTTGCAGATTACATTCTGTCAAAAATATGCCAACCTTCACAATCTTCTTCGATCTTTCTTTACTTGTGGTGTTATCTAACCAATTTGATTGTATCCATTTTCCCAATTTCTTATACTTACCAGCTCTTTTGATTTTTCCGTGTTGTGTTTCTGTATATTTTTCTCTCTTGTGTTTATGTTCAATGTATTCCGTTTCTTCTTATGATACTATAAATCTGGTTTTAGCTGCAATTTAGTGAAGGGATTTTATCATTATTTTTGCATCTCTTTTGTCCTTAGAAGTTATTGCAATATCGTCAGAAAAAGCGAGATATTCCACCTGAAATCTTCCTTTTCCTTGACCTTGATGGAGTCATTCAACTTTTTTGTCTCTTGTCGTTCTTTATCTCACACTCTCATGACCTCGACTAAGACCTGACTGAAGAGAATTGGTTGAGCATCTGTGCTAATTCTGAAGGGTTCAGAAGCTTTTCCTAGAAATTTCTAACTGGCTTCTTATCTCCCCTTATCAAGCGACCTGCTATCAGATAGAGACAGTCAGGCAATACTCGTCTGGATAATGAGCACCGAGCTGCGCACGACGTCAATACTTAGCCCTCAGCTTGTCGTCTATATTTCCGGATTAAGTCATTAAGACAAAAGTATCTGCACATTTTTTGACCCCCCCTTTTTTTCTGGGTTTTGTTGTTTGCTTTCTGTGAGAGAACCGAATATTATCTTTCTGGAACAATTCAAGGATGCCTTTTCAACTTTTGTTAGTCGTTTCGTGTGCCGGATAATTATGGAATCTTTGCTACTTTGACGTCCACTGTGCTCCGGAATTTATCCGTATTTTGAGAGACTTGTATTTTATCGTTTCTGGTGCCACTAACAAACATGATTTTTTGCCCTATGCAGGCTAACGAAACTCGATTTGTCATTCATGAATTGAGCGTTTGGGACGCACATGATTTTTGTTCACTGTAAGGGATGTTTATCCATGAGGAAGGTTGCTCAGTATTATTTTAAGATTTCCTCTTAAAGAAACAAAATCCGTTGGAAACTAAAATTTCGTCGTCTCCAAAGTGAGTTTCGTACAGTTCCATTACTCGATTTTTGTTTCATTTTGAGCTCTAATCACTTTCTTCATTCTGGCAAAGTGCATTAATAGGTTTATACTTGAAGTTGACAAAATGATTTTTGACTTAGACTTTTCGAGACTGTTTAGCATTTCCAGCACGTTTCGACACAGTTTTAGCATAATGTCACATTCCCATTAACCGCAGAGACTCTTTAGCATTTCCAATACATTTCGACTCGGTTTTAGCATAATGTTACATGCCACTAACCGCAGAATCCAGTGGGATGCTTACGTCCCAATTCGACTACTGTGAGTTCCTGCAAAAACTTCCTATATTGGGTAATAACTTCACTAGTTCTGCTTGCAACAATTACTCACTCATGAAACTACCACGTACAGTACTTACCCCTGAATGGCTTTGGGTTAGACTTCGGCATTATGTCTTTCTCTCAATATATTTCCTGCTTTATCCAGTCTTGTGTCCGACAACACTATTTTTGAGTTATCAAAATCAGACAAAAACTTGAGTTTTCTGTTTTTATTAGCTTTCTACTGTCATTACTTTCATTTTAGCTCTGGGATTTCATATTCCAAAGTTTTCTTGTTCAAATGTGTTTCATGGAATCGGCCCTGAGTATAATCTGACGTAGGGGAAAGTGTTGTACCTAGGAGATTGTGTTCAGAGGAACACATGACCGTTTCTGTCGATACAATAGTGCAGTGTTTCATTTTATAATCACATCGATAGGTGTGCACTAAAATAGGCGTAAGCAGTATCCTCCAGTTTTCTACTGTTATTGTTTTTTTTTGTGCAGCACTTGTAAATATTTTGCGTTACAATTTTAAGTGCTGTATAATATAGTAAAGCTATTTGGAATATAGTGTTAATTCTTTTGTAACAGTGTTTTGTAGTGTGTAATACGTTACACGTTTTCAGAACTTATCATAGAACTTGTGGACAGTTATGCCTTACTTCGTCGGTTGTGCACTACTTTGTACCTTGAAGTAGAGTAGGCGATTCTACAATGGAACATGAGATACTTGCTAACCAAGTGAATTTCTTTTATGTCTCATCAGTTTTACCCATCACTGAAGTTGGAAATACGTTTTGGTTCCCAATACCGTCTGTTTCAAAACGTCTTTAACTAGTAGTTGGTTTTTGTTAAACCTTGTGCTCAATTTGATTTTACTTAGTAATGATTGGTGTGTAGTAGAGTAAAAATCAATACTATGGCCCCACAGAGACATCAGAGATTGAGAATAAGGAGGAGTTCTATTACTTGCTACGAGAGACTGTAAAGAAATTGAGCTAAAAAGATATCCTAATTTTTTAGGGGAGACATAAATACCAAGGTGGGAGATAACAATGAGGGTTTGGAACAGATAATGTGGATACATGGCTTAGGTGATATGAATGTTAATGTGGAAAGATTTAGGGACTTCTGCGCAAGCCATGACCTTGTAACAGGAGGGACCTTGTTTCCTCATAGGAGATGTCGTAAGATAACATGGTTAACATCAGATCATATTACAGAAAATCAAATTGACCACATCGAAGTATCCAGAAAGTTCAGGAGCAGCCTGGAAGATGCGCGGAATAGAAGTGGAGCAGACGCAGGTAGCGACCACCGTCGTGTTACTGCCAGTTTCCGAATAAAGATTGTGGCTTCCAGAAAGAAATTCGGGCCAAGGATAGATTCTAGGCGGTGGAACTGAAGATGGCTGATGATAAGGACATGGAGGAAATGTGGACAGAAGTTAAGAATACTTTTGTGCAAGTGGGTGAGAGACAACTTGGCTTTAAAAATCGTATGCGGAGAGACTGGATGTCCGAACACACTTGGAAGAAGGTCACCCACAGAAAGGAGGCCAAGGGAAGATTAAATTAGTGCAGGACAAGGCAACAAGAAGGACAGGGTCAAGCTGATTATAGAGCAGCAGATAAGGAAGTTAAAAGTAGTGTGAGAAGACACCACAGAAGATGGATAGATGAACAGGATGATAGAGCAGCGTGGAGGAGGGATGTAAAAGAACAATATGGTATCACTAAGATGCTCTCAAAGAAAAGCTTCCAGAGGAACCGACCAGCAAGCAGTAAGGAAGGAGAGATAGTAACTAGACATGAAGAACAATGACGTAGGTGGAAGGAACACTTTAACGAAGTCTAAATTGAGACCTTGGCGGTGAGGTAGAAGAACAAGAACAAACGGAATACAATAAACCTAGTCCCAGCACTGGTGTAATTTCAACAACTGGTGGGACATTAGCCTACTGTAAGTACCAGGTAACGTCGTTTCGAGTATCATTTTAAACCGCGTTAAGGGTTCTGTGGAAGCACAACTAAGGAGGGAGCAGGCAGGTTTTAGAAAACACTGAAGCTATGTGGACCTTATCAATACTCTTACAATTATTCTGGAACAAAGTGCGGAGTAGCAACACACCCTCTACCTTACCTTCATTGACTTCGAAAAGGCTTTAGAATCTGCCAGTCGAAGAGTCATGTGGAATACACTTGCAAAATATGGCATTCCAACGAAGATTATTAAAACCATCAAGCACTATGGTACAAAATCTGAGGTCATCAGTCCCCTAGACTTATAACTACTTAAACCTAACTAACCTTTTGTATTCTTTCGCCAACACTATTTCTTTTGGTGTTGGACCATGTGATGTAGAGAGTGATGGAAGGACGGAAGAGAGGTGTGGAATGGGGGATGCGGGATAGGCTCGAAGTTCTAGATTTCGCAGACGACATCTGCTTAATGGCACAACGATATCGAGACATGAAAGAGAAACTGGCCAGGTTACAGAGAGTGGTGGAAGTTGCAGGCCTCAAGATAAATGTTCGCAAAACAAAAGAAATGCGGATAAACTTGACCATCACGAATTGGCTGGCCATTAATGGAGAGGATGTAGAGCAGGTCCGAGAGGGAAGTTAGAGGATGGGAAAACCTGGAGAGAAGTGAAGAGATTTGCTAGAAATTGTCATTCGTCATGGCACTATGTACCAGAGGAAACGACAGGAATTAACGAAGGTAAGTAAGTAAAGTAGAGTAAAAATGTAGTAGATAGATTAAATACAGTAGTGACAAGATTTACTCGACTGTAACGCTATTAAATTCACTGGAGTCGCATTCTGGAAGATGATGGTTCCAGTCTGCATCCAGCCATCTAGCTTTAGTTTTTCTGTGATTTCCGTAAATCGCTCCAGGAAAATTCCGCGTTGGTTCCTTTCAAGTGGTACAGCTGATTTCCTTTCCCATCCCTGAATCATTTTCAGAGTGTACTCCATCTCTACAAACCTAGACGTTGGCGGAACGTTAAGCCCTAATCGTCATTCCTTTTTCTTTTTAAATTCCATTAGAATAGTTCCCTTGTAGATGACCATGATGTACCTTGAAACAGATTTTCACATTTGAGATACTTATTTCTCGGAAGTAAATTTTGTTATTTCAGAAAAAGACTGTAGCACATAAAAAGAAAATGTTATCGTTTAAAAGTTTAATAAGGAAATATATTAAACTTCTCGAAATTCTGAAAGGTGTACCGACATGTCCCCTGTTCGACAGCCTTATGCAATGACAATGTAGTCATGTTATACCTTCTTCTCGGCTTGTACAATAAAAATTTATCTTCTCCACATGTTTCACAGTATTAGTTATTAGTCGACATATCTGTTTTATTATTTAACAGTTAAACAGACTATGGCCATGTGACGCACAATGCTAACAACCCTTGCCTGACTAGCAGTACATATACCCTCACCTATCGCGTTTGCTTAACGATATATAAAATTCTTCTAGGAGTTTATTTATAATCACAGTCAGTCAGTCCTAACTGACTGGTTTCGCCCATTAAAAGTCATCTTCAGACGCTTGTACGTTAAATATCATGCTATGATAACTTGGTCTCTGATTTAAACTATAGCTAGCATGTGAATCTAACAGTAAAATGACAATGATATCTGTGTTTGATCAGTTTGCCTCAAGAATTCCTTGAAGATTTTGTGAATCTGTGGATGCTACCTTTAATTTAAATTACAGTCTTATTTTTACCAGGCAAGTAGCCTCTTTCATAATTTGGCTAATTATGATGGCAATTTCAAAGTTACGAATCTTTGAAAATAGTCTTTCTCTGCAGTCTTATTCCGGTTATGTTGATTTGCTTTCCTGTTTCTTCTAATGAAACCCAGGACGCATCTCTGCACTAGTCATTAGGAAGCTATCAGATTTGCAATGTTTTTAGCAATAAAAATCTATGTGCCAATGCCTTCACACAAAAGTGGTAATGCAAGCTGGTGGTAAAGATTCATTGTTAATTACATCGGAATTGTAATTGTGGAATCCGTATTTATCTTCCCAAAAGCACTTCAGAACGTTTCTGTTCTTCTGTTTCTTTCTGTTGTGTTTCATCTAATTGTTGTTTTCAGTTTCTTTTAATACAAAAACTGATAAACTGTTTCCTGGCTGGATTTGTGCTGTTTTCTTTCCATATCTTAGTCACATTTTTTGAGAATTTACAGTATATCAGGTAGTTTTAGGGTACGAGATGTACTCTGTTCTCCCATTCGTTCTGAAATACATCTGCAGTAGAGTTAATCAGCACTTTCCATAAAAAACCACGATTAGCTATGTTCCGTAGACATATACTTCTCCTTAGTTTTTAAATACAGGGATCAGAAAACTGGCGCTGCAAAGATAACTAACTGCTCAGAAATTACCAATATGATGATAAAGGCGTTCAGTTCCATAGACGAAGGAGATAACAATATAAAGTAACTGCCCAAGATCTTGGATCGGCTTCTCACTTTTCTTTGACTTCGCAGCAAGCTTAGAGAGCAGAAGAAACTTTCTAGATTAATTAATTAAATTTTGTTCATTAAGCTGCATAAAACTTGGCAGACACGTCTTCGAACTAATCTTAATCCGGAGTAACTAACAACTGCTACCACCAGTCTTCCCCAGCGAGTAAAGAAGGTTCCTTCCTTATCACATACATCCAACAAAAGACGTTGATAAAGCTGCAGCACATTCATTATAGGTTTTGAAGCGAGAAAAATATGATATGTCACAGTCCAATCACCTGACATCATGAGAGTCCTTTTTTGAAAAACTACTTTGAAGATACATGTCACACACTAAAAAACTGAATTTAACATGGTGAAGACCTCACCGAATTTTTGTTCCGAAACATGTCGTACTTTATGATCAGTTTTGTTTGTAATCAATAACTGTTTCTTACTGAGGACATAAGAATGAGCATTTAATTCGGTAATAAACAGTTCATCAATATTTAAATAACTTTCTTAACATTAATCTTTCCCAATTCACGTTTCCATTGACATATAATGACTAGCATATGGACATAGAAATTATCCTACTGCGAAAGCTTCGATTAAATTAATTTCTAGGCAAATACTCTAATCAAACTGAGCAATTGACTCAAAACGTCTCCTGTCCATGCGTTATAGAATGACACGATCATAAGGCAGTTTTACTGTCTCTGTGTGGTTTCATTAAAAAATTAACAGCTTTTCTACCTTGTGACGATATGATGTACATTCATTCAAATATTTTAGATGACTTTATGATGTTCAAAGTGCCTAACTGTATCTGTAATAGGGCTACATCCGTATGAAACTTCTTAGTGGGTTAACCGCATCTGAAGATGGCAACTACTTACCTAAACCGGTAACGTGAATATTTTATATATATTTAAGCGATAGTGCCGCAATAAATTATTGTACAAACTTTTACTAATGTCTCATTTGGTAGTATGTCAATTTAAAACAAAATACAAAGCCTCTTACAGGATTAAGCACATGAAGATGACGACTACTGGCTGATACCAGTTATGTGAATATTTTGTATAAATTTCAGTGATCAGGACGCAATAAGTTATTGTACTAAAAATGCTGCTCATACATTTCTAGTGTAAACAACATGACAGAGAGTTTATGTTTCCCGTTTTGAGCCTGTTACGTGATTTCCTACATGTCTGTTTCAATAAGTATAAACTAAAAATGCTGCCAACTGTGCTGTATATGTGTTATTCTGAAATTTGGGGACACCATATATAGCTAAACATGGACCAGACTCATCAACGTTTGATGGGATTTCTACTGTCATTATAGAATAACAGACATATTGACTTGTGTTGAGTAGTAAAGTGTGAAGCTACTGTGATAACTCAGTTGTTGAAAATTTTCTATACTTTGGTGAACGGCTTACAGGTGGAGTAGAAAATGATTCACCGCTTGTTAGAGTAATCATTTTAAAGGACTGAGATGTTAATCAAAATGTCTGCCGGCATGTGAAACTCTCAGAATTTCTTCACTTCAAGAAGTATTTGTTAACGCTATAGTAACATGGTAATTTAAAGTACCAACAGAAAAATGGAAAATAATGATACATGTATTATAATGCCTGAAGCCATCGTCAATATAATGGAAATTTGTATTCTAATGGAATCGTTCCTAATATACCGCTCTAAACTTTCTCAGTTACGCACATCGTGAGACCATGACTAAAGTCATGTATTGCCAAAATACCGTCGAAAGAGTGAAGGGAAAACAACAATTACTCGATGTTGTGTAACTGTGGACATACGAGCTCTAGGGCAGAGAATTTTCTCTTGCGACCCTTAACTCTCTGTTGAAATAGATTCTTTGAACGTGTCTACAATATGAGGATGTCAGACGAGTTCACTTTATTGGTGTTGAAGTACATATTGTGTTTGAGATATATTTAACATAATGAGTCCTTTACATATTGCTTCCTGTAGTTTGTCTGTAGAATCTTGAATGATTCCAGTTAACGGTTTCTTTAATTTTGTGTGTTTGGTAGTAAAAAATCTACACCAAGGAAGGAGAAATAGTCTTTATTTCCTTTTTTCATGGTGTAAATAAATCGCTATTCATTTCCAATTATTCACATTTTTCGCCATGAGCAGGATGTAGGTAAGAATCGTGATCGATTGGTGGTACTAATTTCTATATTTTGACGAAATTCTGGTATTTATCTTTATCTCCTCCACTCCGATTTTCTTTTCTTTGCTTGTCATTTCTCAGAAACAAGATAGCTAGTCACAGGGGAAGTTCTTGTTAAAACACAACGAATTGGATGCACTGTTTATTGTCAGCAGGCAGTATTACACTCGACACACCAATGCAACGTAAACGGGTCGTAGTCACTGAAGATGTGGTAGGTAAGGGCCGCTTACCGACAGCAGTTACACGATTGAATTCCAGAATTAAACATTTTCTTCCGCGCGTGTCCCCGAATCCGTATATGCGTTGTGTACAGTATCCGAAATGCACGTTGGAGGGGATTGGAAACTACGACAGCGACACATGCATATTGAGCCTTGACAAGAAGCGACGAATAGAACGTTGATTTGTAGGACCCTCTGCGGTCTAGCTTCGTCAGCCTTGTATGCACCTAGGTCCTTTGAGAATAATGTGTACGTAGATGACTGACTGCTGTCCAGTATGACACCATACGTCTAGCATCTTTAAGCTAATGAAGAGCACGTATTTTCATGACCAATTGAGCTAAGAAATACCAAATTAGGGATGTAATCACACATTTACGAAGACCATGGATGATAATAAAATTCCTTTTAGACCTTTCTGCGCAATGGTTGACTGTCCACACATGTCAAGAATTTACACATGTTCACAAGAGAACCTTTATTTTTTATGTGACTGTACAATGACTTGATTAGCCGGTGTTCCATGAGACGCTGGAACTGGGATACTTTTTCGGATGAGGAAATATAAAAATAGTTCTCTTCACGTCGATAACCGTAAGGAAATATAAAAAGTAAATCCTTGTGCAGTGTGTATTGAACCAGGGATGTAGAAACGACAAGCAGTGGTTCAATACCCCGAAACACGCTACAGCAGTTCACTCACCCCACCGACGCCCAAACCCAGGGTTACTGTGCGGTTCGGTCCCCAGTTTAACTCCCCCATCACCACTCCACCCCCTACTCTATCCCCCTCGCCACACCGTCGGGAACGTCTCTTACCAGACGAGTGTAACCCCAAATGTTTGCGTGGTAGAGTAATAATGGTGTGCGCATACATAGAGACAGTGTTTGCGCAGCAATCGCCGACATAGTTTAACTAAGGTGGAATAAGACGATCCAGCCCTCATTCTCCGAGGCAGATGGAAAACCGTCTAATAAACCATCCATAGGCTGGCTGGCACATCGGATCTCCACACTAATCTGCCAGGCGAATTCGTGCCGGAGAGCGGCACACTTTCCCGCTCGGGAAGATCGCGTGGCTAGTCGGGTGGACAGGTAAACCTTTACTCAAGGAAATGTCTGTTAACTGAACAGGCTCTTCTCCCTCACATAGCGCATCTCGGAATTTATTTACAAAATTCATTCAGTACGAGAAACGGTTGGATTCGAAGGACGAGTACGGTGTGAAAATAAAATTAAAATGACATAGAGCATTTGAATGTGAAAGACAGAACGTTGAACTATGTGGGTTGTTGAGTCATGAGACCTTACATGTTGTTGAGGTCTTCAATCTGAAGACTGCTTTGATGCAGTTCTCCATGCTACTCTATCCTCTGCAAGCCTCTTCATCTCCGAATAACTACTGCAGCACACATCTATTTGAACTTGCACACTCTAGAATTTTTGTACCCCCCCCCCCCCTGTCCCTGGCCCACTTTCCTCCAATACCAAATTGACGGTTTCTTGATGTCTCACAATGTGTTGACGCACATTTCATTTCTCCCGGTTTGATTCAGCATTGTTTTATTCGTTAGACGACCTGTTCATCTAACCTTCAGCTTTCTTCTGTAGCTCCACATTTCTGGACGCTTACAGTCCACGTATAACTTAAGGGCAATGCTTCTCCCCAGACAAAGACCTTCCTAAATTTATATACAGTGGTAACAAAATCGACTTTTTCAAAAATGACTTCCTTGCTATAGCTAGAACTTCATTTTATATTCTCTTCAGTGCAATCACCGTCAGTTATCTTACTGCAGAAATTGCAAAACCCATCTACTAAGTTTAGTGCCTCATTTTCTAACTCATTTCTCCCCACATCGCCTGATTTCATTCCGCTATATTACATTACAATTCTTTTGCACTAGCTCATATTCATTTTATGTCCTATCAAGACATTGTCCATTCCATTCGTCTATTCTTCCAAGTCCTTTCCTGTCTTTGACTTAATTACAATATAATCGCAAACCTCAGACAATGTATTTCTTCTCTCAGATCTTCCACTCCTTCCTCAAATTTTTCTTTTGTTATGCTTATCCGCTACACATATTTTAGAACCTCTGACTGTTAATTGAATGTAATTAAGTTACATAAAACTGTAAACAGTCACTCTTTTGAATAATTATGTTTTATT
Source organism: Schistocerca cancellata (assembly GCF_023864275.1). NCBI lineage: Eukaryota > Metazoa > Arthropoda > Insecta > Orthoptera > Acrididae > Schistocerca > Schistocerca cancellata. The sequence goes on from NC_064634.1 coordinate 120,390,663, forward strand.
CCATGAACCGGTTTTCTGTAGCACCACATTCCAAAAGATTTTATTTCCTTTTTTCTGAACCGCTTACAGTCCACTTATGAATTCCATACAAGGCTTCTCCCCAGACGATAAATAACGATGTAACTTCCGGAAACCATCAGAAGATAAACCAGACAATGATCGAAAACTGGTACATGGAATAAAACCTAATCACTCAAAAAGTGACTGCTTGCAGTTTTATGTAAATTATGTACATTATTTTCTTTTGTTCTCTTTACAGCTTGCTCATTGCACAGACTAAATAACTTCTGGGATAGGCTACAACTCTGTTTCACTCCCTTCTCGTCAACCGTTCATGCCCGTCGACTCATATAATTGCCGTCTGGTTCCTTTACAAGTTTTAAATAACTTTTCGCTTCCTGTGCTTTTTCCAGGCAACCTTCAGAGTTTGAAAGAGTGTATTCAAGTCAATATAGTTAAAAGCTGTATCTGTGTCTACTACTCTATAAATATATGATAACCTTATTACAAACCACCTTCTAAGAGAAGTTGTAGGGTCAGTATTGCCTCACGTGTTCCCACATTTTTTCTGAACTCAGAGTCAACTTCCTCGAGGTCGCCTTCTGTCAGTTTTTCCGTTATTCTGTAAATAATTCGTGAGAGTATTTCGTAATTTAGGTAATATTTTGACAAGACATCACCTACTTTTCTTGGAATTGGAATTATTTCATTCTTCTTCAATTCTGAGGGTACTCCGCCTGTCTCCTACATCTTGCACGCCAGGAGGAATAGTTTTATCACGCCTGGCTCTCCCAAAAGTACAAATCGTTGTGAGTGATTATTGACTGCTCCTGGGCCATATTTCGACTAAGGTTTTTCAGTGTTCGTCAAATTTCCCACGCAGAATTTTATCTCCTATTTCACCTTCAGTTACTACAATTGAAAGAAATTGGCGATCAAGACTGTTTTAATTATATATATTTTATTATACTTCCCTTTTTATATTGCCTTCAACTCCCTTGTAGAGTCCTTCTATATACTCTTTCCATCCTTTAGCTTTGCGTTATCTGCTTAGCACTTATTTGGCATCCTCTTTTCTTTTTATAATATGGCGTTGAAGTTAATTTCCCTTGTAGAGTAATTCTATGTACTCGATTCATGTTTCAGCTTCACCCTATCTACTTAGCACTTGCTTCTCAGATCTTCATATTCTTACTGTTCCTTCTCTTTTCTACAAATGTCTGTGAAATTGCCTTATAGGAGTTGTCTATTTTCCTTCTATAGCCCCCTCTATAGCCTTGCGTTTGTCCTCTAGCGATTCCAGCCTCGCCATTATCTAGTTTCTCTCAATCTCATTCTTCAGACGTTTGTCATAATGTGTTATATTTGTTGTTTTAATTCTTCCTACGTAAACTGTTTCTCGTTAGATTCCTAAAGTTATACATGCTGTAAGGAACATACTAAACAATATATAAGTGCATACAATGAATCTTAATTGTGCTTACACTTCTACTATATTCTGTTATTATTATCAACATAACCAATGCCATTTATGACACTTTAGTGCCATATCTTACCGCATAAAACACTGGAAGGAAACCATACCAAAAAGTTATTCATCTGGTCAGTGTGTGCTTCTGTTTGGTCCTGAAATCGCTAGGCGATATTAATAGAAATTTAGATGAAATATTTGGGTATTTGAGCATATAATTTCTGTGGATAGTATCTTCCGCAGTACGTAGGCTGTTGCACAAGGATATTATTATCAGCTCTTATGGAGTCTCTTCCAGTAAACGATAGATGATTCTCCCACTGAGCTCGAAATTCCTCTCTTATTAATGTTTTTCGTGCAAACATCAGTCCAGCTTCCAAAAAGACATTGCCTCTTACTGAGTTTTCTCTTCTTCCACAGGATAACCATAGGATTTACGAAAAGACTATGTAACACTAGTTTGACCTTATTGTGAAGTTGGTTTGTAGTGCCATTTAGTCTGAAGATGATATATAACCCTCGAAACATGACACCAAATAAATAAGTAATACAATAGTTGAGAAATTTTGCGACTGGTAGCGGTAATTTAAAAAAACCTTTACATATTTCTTGAGACAGTGACGGTCGAAAAATAGTCAAAATTGCTTCCAATACGTAATAAATCGTTAATACACCAATAAACACTTTTCAAACAATAAATGCTGACTGTAGCGATCCATTAATTACCTTGAACAAAGACGTTTGCTTATTTGAACTCCACGTAACAACGTAATTCTTTGTGTTCTGAAATTTCGCATCGTAATTTTCGCAGCCGCAATGTAAATTGGAAACTTTTATAACATTCGTCCCGATGCGCTCTGCTTCTATCAGAGGACATTACTGTCACAAGTCGTCTGAGAAATGAATGTTCTGCGGTTTCACTGTAGCAATCGAAAACCGCTGGAAACCAATTAAGAAGAAATTGAACGACACAGGTTCGAATGTAATTTATGATCGGAAAATCTCTTGGGCGTGGAGATGCTGATTCACAAGAACGAACAGCTATGCCTGAAGTAACTTGCTGCACACTTCCAAAGCACACAATCAGACTTACAAGTTGATTAGTTTTCAAGTTGATCTGTTTTCTGCGAAAGATGGCGGTCTGTACTTCCAGTGGACCGTCGTTTTCAGTTGACACCAGCATATAAAATACTGACGATATCCTCTTTCTATGAACTAAACTTAATTACAAGTACAACACGAAATGATTTTTTGTTTATTTCGGTGTTATTCTTGTTTTAGTTGTGGTATACAATTTTTCAATTACTTTAAATCGGAATAAAGAGATGACCTGTTATCGAAGCTATATATCCTTCTAAATATAAGCTAACGAATCACTGCGTTTTCCCTGGAAGAATAATTAACTGACAGGGGATAATGTATGAAGTATTTTACTCTACTGCTGAAGCATATTACTCTGTATTCAGAACAATCGTTAGGTGGCTGCTTTGAAAAGGATGCTGTGCTATTTCATAGGAAATTAAGTGATATATCATTTCATTTCAAATAATAAACACTGAGTTAAAAAGGCTATCATTTTTTGAACAAGAGTATTGAATATAGTAAATATTGTGTGTGCTGTTGTGAGGAAAACTGGAGATCAGAAAGGTACATACCTTGTAAAACGCTGCGCTGAAATAATTTAGTTCATTATTTAAGGCATACAATGTTCAAAATAAAAAGAAACATAATTAGATAACGTATTACATATCACATGAAAGACTACAAAATTCCTTCATAACTAAAGTACTGTTACTATGCAACATACGTCTATAACAGAATTTCCTGTGATTAACATGTCAGTATGCCATTCAGTCATTCAGTTATCGCGGAAGCGTATTTTAATGTGAAATCGATTTAACCTTTGGTGCAGCGCTTTGTAAATGATAAAGTACAATGGGTTTAGGTATGGGTTCACATTCTTACTATCTGTCTACGTCGTACTTTTGTATCCACGACTAGGAAAAGCCTTCAAATCAGTAATGCTCAGTAGGTTTAGTCTATGATCTAACCTGATCTTTGAAAGTTTGCTCTATGTATTTCTGGTAGTGATCCTAGACTGACGTGAATTGTGTAGGGTTGAATGAACCAAATTTTTATTGTATTAAAAGTTCCGAAATACCACTTTAGAAATTCTTGTACGTTTTCAAGTTTTTATTTAAAATTATTGTCTTCAAACTCGTGCGAACTCTAAGTCAACGCTAAATCGTTTAGTTTTATCATCTTTAATACTGGGCTCGGTACAATAGTTTGATTACTAATAAGTCACTTTTGTGACTAAAATACCATCGAAAATCTAAGAGCACTTTATAATTTTTGCTGGTAATGTAATTAAATGTTACCTGTAACACTTGTTCTAGCTACAATTTTTCCAGTAACTTTTACGTAAAGTAAGGTCGAAGTGTTTGGGACCAATTCTTTAACTGTTGCTGGAAATTTGGAAATTTGTGGTAAGTTCGATGGGGCCAAACTGCAGAGGTCATCGGTCCCTAGACTTACACACTACTTAATCTAACTTAAACTAACTTACGCTAAGGACAACACAAACACTCACGCTCAAGAAACGACTCGAACCTCCGAAGGGGGGAAGCTTCGCGAACCGTGGCAAGGCGCCCACAAACCTCACGGCTACAGGCTGACTACAGCGCTGGTACCGACATATTGTTGAACATGGGGCTCCATGGCAGAAGAGCACAACGACATCGTCAATCACGGCTGCAGTTGGCACGGGATCAACGAATTGCGACTGTGGTTAGATGTAAACGTTCGTCTGGTCCGACGAGCCACATCTTTTATTATACCAGGTGAACTGTCGTGTCGGGATACGCCGTCATCCAAGCGAACGACTGCTTGATTCATGCGACGCACGTCAGTTCCAGGCCTGTTTGGGCAGTAATGTGCTACGGGTGACACTCACCTTTACTTTCATGGGACCTGTGATAGCTATCCAAATCACAATGTCAGCTGTGGGCTACGTGCACATTGTTTCAGACCATTTGCATCCCTCCATGCTTGGTGACTCCTCTAACGCCGATGGCATTTTCCAGCAAGACAACTGTCTGTGTCATAAAACAAACACCGTCTAACAGTGGTCTGTGAAGCTAGATACCGAACTGTTGTTCATCTCTTCGCTACTATCTTCGTATGATCTCAACCCGATTGAAAGCATTTGGGAAGCTATTTGGCGCCAGCTCTTCGTCCAGAAACTACCGCCTCTCAGTCTACAGGAATTTAATGACCTATTCTTAAACAGCTGCTGCCACATACCTCTATCTCTGGACACCTGCCAAGGACTTGTTGAATCCATGTAAGGTAGAATCGCTGCTGCACTTTGTTACAGAACTGGACCAACACACTATTGAGCAGGTGGTTATAAAGACTTGGTGCGTCAGTAGACAGTTTGTTAGGGGTGTAACTGCAGATATTCTGATCATTATTACTTTAACATGTACCCACTTCACCGTGTTAGTGTTTTTTTCTCGCTATCTGAATCTAACAGTCTCGAAAGTCACATAATTTACTACCTGATGTTTTCTGCACGGTCATAACTGCAACACTAAGTTGAATACACCTCTGTCAGTATAGACTACCCGTTTGGCGTCAACGTGTTCATACTTAAACACGAGGGCTGTTGTCCAGTAGAAAATAAATAATAATGGCTTGCTCTTGTCACATGTACTTGGAGATACCAGCCAACCTAGAACATGCTATTCTTAACAGCTATAATTATTAGTCTGTAAAGATGTAATTACACTGTCCTCAGTCACCCATAAAAGTATCTTCACTTATGCGCCTGAAAATCCCCTCATGTGAGCGACATCTCTTTCATAACTATAAGTTCCAGGTAATTTTGACGATTGCTTCGTTCAGAGGGCTATGAGTCTTACAGCTTATGAAAATCTATACTCCACTTCTGAACTAAATTCGTGTTTATCGATAGGTGATTTAAGATATTCACGTCTTTCTCCATCGAGTACTATGCTGCCACATGTATTTTAACGTTTTATTATTTCGTCCAGGGTTGTCAGTGAAAGTTTCTCGTACAACTGATCAAAACGCTGATGCCATATGCCCTTGAAAATTCGCCGATGTGTGCGGTCCCTCGTACTTTGTTTGTACCTAATACACAGTGTAAAAGTCAGTACCAACATCTCTTACTTAATGAATAGATGATTCAAATAAAAATGAATATCGAACAGAAAGTTAATGAAATCTGTAACAGTTTTCATCCATTTATACCTTCCGATCTACTGTCAGACTGTGCAACAACAAACTGAGAAAGGATACAGTACCTACCACTGCCTATGTGAACAAGGGCTTTAACGATATCATACCAGCATCCAGTCAATTTTGTTCCAGCTCTTGCAGAACATAGTCTTTGCTGGATATCATTTTACTGTGCAGATTTTCTTTTCAAGATTTCTCCTCCGTACGTAAGTATCAAATCGCATGCTACAGTACCAATGTTTCTCGATTCTGACACGTACAACACAACGTCCTGTTGTAGGACGGCACGAGGCTTGACACTGATCATGTTCAATTGACTCTGCACATAAAGCTCCTCCATGTAATGATGTTAATAAGAATTCTCAGACAGTTGGTAAAATGTCATCAGGTGGAACCTACATGGTAAAGAGAAATATCTAACGTCTCAACTTTATTGATTGTTAAAATTAGTAAAGGTATTATCTGAAACATACAATGTTAAAAGGTCATCGGTGTAACCATCGCTCCAAGATAATACACATTAATCTATGATTATTACCTACATTAGATTGGCGAACGAAGGATGGCATTGAACCATCAATTTCGTTAAAATAACTGGTAGCTTCATTACATTACATTGGCGAATGATGGGTGGCAAAGCCTGCACCCATTAGTTTCATTAAAATTGCTGGTGGGTCCATCCTGTGGTCTGCATCTAAAACAAGAAAAAAGTTTTACAGGGTGATTTTTTCCACTATATACAAACTCTGGGGATTGATCGATGAGAGGTTACGGAACAAAATAGGTCTAAGAACTCATGTCCAGAAATGTATTATTTCCATGCTAGAGACCATTTATTCATTCATACATTGTTACAGCGGCTGTGGTCTAATACGCGCTGTGTCATGCCGCCACAGTTACAGTATGTGCTGAAAATGTCAGTTCATGAGCCTCAACGCATGCGTGTACGCGCAGTAGCATGTTCTGTCTCACATGTTCATATCAGCCAGGCTACATCCGAACAGTGTCAAAGGCAGCACGAATACGCCGCTCCAGCGACTCCACATCTAGAATGTACTATGCATGCACGATACTTTTGAGATGGTGTCATAACCAGAAATGGCTAGGGCTGAGATCCAGTGAACGAGCAGGTCATGCATTTGGGCCTGCTCCTCCGATCCATCGACCATTGAAAAATGGTTCAAATGGCTCTGAGCACTATGGGACTTAACTTCTGAGGTCATCAGTCGCCTAGAACTTAGAACTAGTTAAACCTAACTAACCTAAGGACATTACACACATCCATGCCCGAGGCAGGATTCGAACCTGCGACCGTAGCAGTCACGCGGTTCCAAACTGACGCGCTTAGAACCGCACGGCCACACCGGCCGGCCTCGACCATTGAAGAAACGATTGAGAGGCACCAGGACGTTTGTGGCGAAGTGGGCTGGAGCACCATTATGTAACAGCCACATAACCCTCCGAATCATGTATGCACTTCTTCCAGCAGGGGAGGCAAAGTCACTCGCAAGAAACGCTGATAGTTCCGACCTGTTAGACGACGTGGTACGAAGACTGGTCCAAAAGTAGCTCGCCAGTTATCCTGGCCGACATTTTCCGGCTCTACTGATGCTGACGATTTGGCTGTCACCATACTACAAGGGTTTTGTACACTATGCCACATTTCACTGTCATGAAGTTGAAGATAGCACTCCTCGTAAAGGTGGCCTCAACTGTGAATAGGGTGGATGACACAAATCCCAGAATCGTGGTTGTCTGATAAACAAAACGGTGACAAAACGGTTCTCGATGTGAAAAGGATGTCGCTAGTAAGCCCTGCACACACTGTAAGCGATAAGGTAATAACAATTGTCATGGAGAATGTTCCACATGGTCTTCTGGCGTACCCTGTACTGGTGGGCAAACGCCAGGTGCTGATACGGAGCCTTCCACAGTGTTATTCACATTTACCTGCAAGTCTGGTGTCCGGACGTTTCGGGTTCGTCCTTCACTACGTTCTGCTTTCTGAAACGACCCTGTCTCCGACAAAAGGCGAAACGCTGTTGCAAACATTGAGTGCTGCGGTTGTTTTCGGCTGGGATAGGTCTTCTGACAAGGGAACCTCCCCATCGCACCCTCCTCAGATTTCGTTATAAGTTGGCACAGTGGATAGGCCTTGAAAAACTGAACACAGATCAATCGAGAAAACAGGAAGAAGTTATGTGGAACTATGAAAAAATAAGCAAAATATACAAACCGAGTAGTCCAAGCACAAGATAGGCAAATCAAGAAAAGTCCGAAGTCACGAGCGCCGTGGTTCCGTGGTTAGAGTGAGCAGCTGCGGAGCGAAAGGTCCATGGTTCAAGACTTCCCTCGATTGAAGAGTTTAATTTTTTTATTTTCAGTTTATGTGACAACCTCTTATGTTTTCAACACTTTTTTGGGAGTGATTATCACATCCAAAAGAAAACCTAAAACGGGCAAGGTAGAAGAATCTTTTTACCCATTCGCCAAGAGTACAACTTAGGTCGGTCGACAACATATTCCTATCATGTGACTCACATACCGCCACCAGTGTCGTATAGAATATATCAGATGTGTTTTCCTTTGGAGGAATCGGTTGCCCTATGACCTTGCGATCAAATGTTTTCGGTTCCCATTGGAGAGCCATGTCCATTCGTCTACAAATCGCACGGTTTTGCGGTGCGGTCGCAAAACACAGACACTAAACTCATTACAGTGAACAGAGACGTCAATGAACGAACGGACAGATCACGACTTTGCGAAAATAAAGAAAGTAAAATTTCACTTGAGGCAAAACTTGAACCAAGGACCTGTCGTTCCGCAGCTGCTCACCCTAACCACGGGACCACAGCGCAACTGGGCTCACAGTATCCTTGATATTGCCTATCTTGCGCATGGAATACTCAGTTTGATTATTTTGCTTATTTTTTCATAGTTCCTCACAACTTCTTCCTGTTTTCTCGATTGATCTGTGCTCCGTTTTTCAAGGCCTATCCAGTGTGCCAACTTATAACTAGATCTGAAGCGGGTGCGATGGGGAGGTTCCCTTGTGAGATAACGTTGCTGTTCCCCGCCAGTTACCATTTGCCTTTCCGTAACTAAACACCATGTCGGCAAACTCTCGTTTTGACACAGAACCTATTGTGTACAGCGCTGTATCACATCCACTACAAGTTGAGAGCAAAAGAAGTTACCAAACACAACATTACCAATTGCTATGGCAGGAGAGAGCGCTAGGGAATGACGTATAAGTAACAGTACCACCCGCTAGGAGGAAACACTCCATTCTGTAACTGTGGCTGCATGGTACAGCGCGTATCAGACCACAGTCTTTGTAAGAAAGTATGATTTAATAAATGGTCTCCAGTTCGGAAACCGTGCCATTTCGAACATAATTTCTTCAGACATTTTTTTGTTCCGTATCCTCTCATCGATCAATCCCTGGAATTTGTACACGGTAGAGAAAATCACGCTGTATATTGACAGGGCACAAGAGAATTTCTATTTAAAGAGCCGGATTAGCTATAAAATAGTCACTACTGATGCGATTAGTCAGGCCATACTGGAAATAATGTGGGAGGGTGTAAAGTGGCAACCTCTTTTCAGTCCGATGTCAGGGCAACTCGGTGTCGGGAAGAGTAGAAGCGGACAGCACAAGCAACTGAAACGTCCCCTTAGAACAATTTCTGAATTACTGTGCTGATAAACCTCTTACACTATTTGCTTTTCAAACAGCTGAGCAAAACTGAACGTACTCAAACATTCACTAAAGTGACACACAATATTTTTAGCGCAACGCAATCTGACTTTCAAAAATCCCTACAAAAGAATGGCCCTGACTAACATTAACCTATACATTTCACAAATCGCTTACCTCACAAAAATCTTCATTACTCGAACTACTGCCATACAGCGAGCGCCACTACTGCCAGCTAAATAAAAGATTCAAACTACGGAAGGCACTAACTACTGATAGGCATAGTTATCAAATGAAAGACTTTAATAGAGAACAAACAATGTATTTACCTCAATAGTGTTTAAAAGTCATAATGTATATAGCAGTTCATGATATCCAGTATTGCAAATTTCAAAACTCCTCCATCTCTCTCCTCACATCCACCACTGCTGGCGGCTCACCTCCAACTGCGCAACGATGTGCGCTGTTAACATCCAGCTGCCCAACACTACAATGGCTGACAACAATGCAAACTGGCCACAGACTGCACACAGCACAGCCAGTGATTTTCATACAGAGCGCTACGTGGCCTTACCAGTATAAAAACCTAAACAGCCTACTTACACAACTTAAAGGATTAAGAGGCTGGCGGAACGGAAACTATCTTGCGTACGGCGTGTACACATGACAAGGAAAGCTACGTCGCTCCCTTTACAACGGAGATTATTACTGAATTTTGTTATGTGCTAATAGTTAGTCGTATAAACAACCAAAGTTGGCCAGAATGCTATGGAGCTTTAACTCTAATTAATTATTCCTTTCAATATCTAAAAATTTCTGCTTCCTTTAGTATATTCAGAATATGGCTATTTCTTTTTGATGAAGTATTAACTCTTCTGAAGGCCTTGTGAGGCTGTGTCCCGCGTTACGTAAGAGATTTATTAATGCAGATCGGGGATTATTTAAGTTAAGGTGTTCTTTAAATCTTTTGCGAAATAGCTTACCGATTTGTCCAATATATTTCTTAGGGAAATTATTGCATGTAATGCGTTATACACTGTCTTCATTGTATTTATTTACCACAGCTTTTCCTTACGGCTGAGTTTACTATCTACTTCCGAAGAACAAAAAGTCCGGAACTGACTTGGCTTTCTCGACAGACACTTAGCGCCCGAGTCAGACACACCGATTTTTGACACCAGTAGTTGACGCCATTGTGATGGAAAATTTCCGTGTGACGGTGGATAAAATAGCCACAGATCTGAACATTAGTAATGGCTCAGCACATCAATTCATTCATAAATTCCTGAATTTTCACGAATAGTTTGGTAGGCGGTCAGTCAGCAGCTTACTCCAGAACCGAAAGAGCGACACGCTGACGTCTGTGAAGAGCTCACCAGACCTCGCTCCGAGTGACTGTCACACGTTTGGGCCACGCAAAGAGACGGTGGGGGAAAGAAATTTCGTTCCGATGAAGAGGTGCATAAGGCGGTGAACGAGTAGCTGCGTACACAACCAACAGATTTCTTTTTTTCCTCACAGGAATCCGTATAATTCTTACACGGTGAAGGAAATAGGTTGAATGATAGGGAGACAATGTCGAAAAATGATACACAACTTGTAGAAAATATTTAAGGTGTTCAATTGAGTCCTCACGTAATAGTAAAGGTTACAGAGAGCACACCTAAAAGCACGACCTTTTGGGTTATCTAACTAATCACAACATTAAACAATAATTAAAGTTTTGAACGATCCTAAAGAAAAGCGTTGGTGTGTCGTGGACGATACAGTTGCCGTACTCTTGGAAGATACAAAACTTCATCTTTTCTACAATACTGAACAACTAAGCGACATCTAAGAACAATTTGGAAAACGTATAAGCGATTTATATATTTTTTATGCCCGGATATACTTTCAGATTACAAGAGACAAAAGAGCAAAAATAACACTAATAATACATCAATAACAACAATAATAATAATTCAGAATGAGATTTTAACTCTGCAGCAGAGTGTGCGCTGCTATGAAACTTCCTGCCAGATTAAAACTGTAGTGATAATAATAATAAGTATCAAACTTGGTTTTTCCCGTATGTTGTTACAAGGACAGCTTCGCCATAGAATATTATTGAATATCTACTGAAGCGATGTGGTCGAAGTCTCGCAGACATGCTTCAGCTGTATAAAGGGTGAAGCCAATGGTGGAACAGTTTTAACTGTAATGAGATGAATAGATATTTGGATGACCATTGCAAGCGGCATGATAAGATGACAAAAGTATTTGTTTTTTTTTTTCATTTAACACACTCATACTCTAAATAATAAAATATTAATAGTTGCAGTGGTATAGTAATTATAATATGCCGAGTGCTTTAGATTGCGAGATTAATATGCGGTAAGTAATAAAAACTAAACGCAACGAACGGATACACATTTCAGTGCAGGAATAGGGATCTTAATAACGAAAAGCTATTATTAGATTAATTTTCACAGCACACACTACTATAAATCGAATGCCTTTTGTGTACATAAGCCCATTTTCGAAAGACTGACCCTTGTTACTGTAACTACCAACAGCTTTACTGGCCATGGCTGAACGTAGTCCCTTGATTAAGTGATACAAATCGCAGAGGGACCGCCCTTCTGCTGCTTGGTGCTATGTGGGTCCGACAGGGTGCACGGAATTAGCGAGTGTGTGGTCTTCCCAGATGCCTACAAACCGCCAGTCCTAGCGCGCCCACGTCGACCACAGGGGAAGCGAAACCACAGCAGCTGGTCTCAAATGGATGCGTTCCCGCCAACGTCCGTTTAGGGTCCGACTTAAATAATGAATCAGTCGGGATCAACGGCTCCTCTAAATAATTCACTCGTGTGCTTGTGGGCAGGCAGGGCTGCCAGATAGAATACGGCTTATCTCCACGGAGGAGATTCCACACGCTTGGTCGACGGGCGGCCAACGCACTCCACATGTTACAGCTACGTCAATTCCAATATTATCTCTTTATTGTTTATCGTAAGGCAATACGTAAGTAAACTCACAGAGAAAACTATTTGCCTTCCCCTAAAAGGAACACACTGGTCGCAATGGGCTACCGTAAATGTTCATGCAATGGATATAAGACGGACCAGTGTGAAACAAATGATCACAAAAATATCAGTATCGTGAATATCGCTGTAAAGAAGCGATAGTCGATACTGATCCTCATATTGAAATGCTGTCACATTGTATTATGTGTATACTGTTTGCTTCTAAGTATAAACGTTGTGATCAATGAAATACGACTAAGCTAGTGTCAATGTTACACAAGAGCTCCACCTATGATAATACTCGTAAGTAAAGTGCACCAGCGGCAGAACGCAATCAATGATTTCAGTGCACGATAGCAATGGTGATGCTGCTGATGACAGGGCCGCTAACGCATGGTTACTAAACACTGTGTTCTAAAATCCTTTCACGAAAGAAGGCAAAGTCCATATTCGAGAATTCGACTCAAGAAAAACTACCAAAATAATTACTTCGAAGTAGATATCCAGGGTATAGCGAAGCAGCTTTAATCACTTAATAAAGGCAACGCCTCCGGTCCAGACTGTATACCAGTAAGTTTCCTTTCAGAGTACGCTCATACAATAGCTCCATACTTATCAATCGCATACAACCACTCGCTCTTAGGAAGATCCGTACCTAAAGACTGGCGATTTGCATTAGTCACACCAACAGCGAAGAAAGGAAACAGAAGTAATCCGCTGAACTAGAGACCAATTTCAGTAACATAGATTTGCAATAGGATTTTGTAACATATACTGTGTTCGAACGTTATGAATTACCTCGGCAGAAAAACGATTTATTGACAAATAGTCAACATGGTTTCAGATAATATCGTTCTCGTAAAACATAACCATCTCCTCACTCACACGAAGTAATAAGTGCTATTCACATGGTATGTCTAATTGATTTCATATTTTTAGATTTCCAGAGGCTTTTGACGTTTCTCACAAGCGACTTCTAATCAAATTGCGTGCCTGTGTACTTTTGCTTCAGTTGTACGAATTCATTCATGATTTCCTGTGAGAAAAGTCATAATCATAATAACTGATGGAAAATCACCGAGTAACACAGAAGTAATACCTGGCGTTCTCCAAGGAAGGTACCTGATCTACGTAGACGATTAAGGAGACTGAGTAGCTCTTTCAGACTGTTTGCAGACAGTGCTATCATTTACCATCTTGTAAAGTCATGAGATGACTATAAACAATCGTAAAATGATTTTGACATGTGTGAAAAGTGGAAATTGACTCCAAGTGCCGACCGTCGTGGCCGTGCTGTTCTAGGCGCTCAGTCCGTAACCGCGTGACTGCTACGGTCGCAGGTTCGAATCCTGCCTCGGGCATGGATGTGGTGATGTCCATAGGTTAGTTAGGTTTAAGTAGTTCTCAGTTCTAGAAGACTGATGACCACAGATGTTAAGTCCCATAGTGCTCAGAGCCATTTGAACCATTTGACTCTAGGTAAAGGAAAGTGTAACCTTATCCACCTGAGAAGTAATAGGCGTTTCCTAAACTTCGATTACACGATAAATCACAAAGGTTTTAAATCAGTTAAATATTTGGGGATTACAGTTACGAATAACTTAAATAGGAACGATCACGTAGATAACGTAATTCGGAAAGCAAACCAAAGACTGTGATCTATTGGCAGAACATTTAGAAAATGCAACAGATCTACTAAAGAGCCTGTTTACACTGCCCTCTTCTGTATTATTGCTGTACGGTGTGGGATCCGCGACAAATAAGATTCATGGTGGATGTCGAAAAAATTCAAAGAAGGTCAGCACATTTGGTATTATCTCAAATTGTGAGAGAGAGTGCCACGCGAATTGCGGTGGAAATGGTTAAAAGAAAAGTGTTTCCGTCGTGGTACGATCTTCTCAAGAAATTTCAATCACCAAATTTCTCATCAGAGTGTGAAAATATTTTGTTGGCGTCCACTTACACAAGGAGAAGTGGTAACAATAAAATCAGAAAAATCAGAGCTCGCGCGGAAAGTTGTAAGTAATGGTCTTTCCAGGCCGCTATTTGCGAGTGGAACGGCAGAGAAATAGCTTAAAGGTGGTTTGATAATGCCACTGCCAGGCAATTAATATCAGAGCAATCATGTAAATGTAGATAAAGATGAATCAACTACGCAAACGAAGCTTAGGAACGCAAAAGACGTTAACGAGCAGAGACATTACAAATGTGTCATAAGAGTATCGCACTATAACGGCTTCGCAAAACTATCTGCATCCCACACATACTAAGGCGCTAGTCACAACAAAACAACGAAGCTCAATTCCACCAGGTCAGCGGGAGACACCACAGGACATTATGTCCACCCAATGTCGCAAACCCCCCCCCCTCTCCAAATACCGCAATAACCGCTGTAGCAACAGCAACATTGAACTCAAAAATGTTCCATTTTATTTAGATTAAGTCATTTTAACTTTAAGTAAAAATTACCACCACGTATAAGCACCCAATGATGAGCAACACATGCTTGAAACGCTTTGCAGTTTGTTAAATTAAATACAGGGTGTTACAAATAGGTACGGCCAAACTTTCAGGAAACATTCCTCACACTCAAATAAAGAAAAGATTTTATGTGGACAAGTGTCCGGAAACGCTTAATTTCCATGTTAGAGCTCATTTTAGTTTCGTCAGTATGTACTGTACTTCCTCGATTCACCGCCAGTTGGTCCAATTGAAGGAAGGTAATGTTGACTTCGGTGCTTGTGTTGACATGCCACTCATTGCTCCACAGTACTAGCATCAAGCACATCAGCACGTAGCATCAACAAGTTAGTGTTCATGACGAACGTGGTTTTGCAGTCAGTGCAATGTTTACAAATGCGGTGTTGTCAGATGCCCATTTGATATATGGATTAGCACGGGACAATTGCCGAGGCGCGATACGTTTGTATCGAGACAGATTTCCAGAACGACGGTATCCCGACAGGAAGACTTTCGAAGCAATTGGTCGGCGTCTTAGGGAGCACGGAACATTCCAGCCTATGACTCGCGACTGGGGAAGACCTAGAACGACGAGGACACCTGCAATGGACGAGGCAATTCTTCGTGCAGTTGACGATAACCCTAATGTCAGCGTCAGAGATGTTGCTGCTGTACAAGCTAACGTTGACCACGTCACTGTATGGAGAGTGCTACGGGAGAACCAGTTGTTTCCGTACCATGTACAGCGCATGCAGGCACTACCAGCGGCTGATTGGCCTCCACGGTTACACTTTTGCGAATGGTTCATCCAACGATGTGTCAATTCTCAGTTCAGTACAAATGTTCGCTTTACGGATGAGGGTTCATTCCAACATGATCAAATTGTAAATTTTCACAATCAACATGTGTGGGCTGACGAGAATCCGCACGCAATTGTGCAATCACGTCATCAACACAGATTTTCTGTGAACGTTTGGGCAGGCATTGTTGGTGATGTCTTGATTGGGCCCCATGTTCTTCCACCTACGCTCAATGGAGCACGTTATCATGATCTCATACGGGATACTGTACCTGTGCTGCTAGAACATGTGCCTTTACAAGTACGACACAACATGTGGTTCATGCACGATGGAGCTCCTGCACATTTCGGTCGAAGTGTTCGTACGCTTCTCAACAACAGATTCGGTGACCTATGGATTGGTAGAGGCGGACCAATTCGCTCTCCTGACCTCAACCCTCTTGACTTTCATTTATGGGGGGCATTTTAAAACTCTTGTCTATGCAACCCCGGTACCAAAAGTAGACCGAGCGATGTGGCGCAGTGGTTAGCACACTGGACTCGCATTCGGGAGGACGACGCTTCAATCCCGTCTCCGGGTATGCTGATTTGGGTTTTCCGTGATTTCCCTAAATCACTTCAGGCAAATGCCGGGATGGTTCCTTTGAAAGGGCACGGCCGATTTCCTTCCCCATCCTTCCCTCACCCGAGCTTGTGCTCAGTCTCTAATGACCTCGTTGTCGACGGGACGTTAAACACTAATATCCTCATCCTCCTCCAAATGTAGAGACTCTTCGTGCTCGTATTGTGAACGGCTGTGATACCATACGCCATTCTCCAGGGCTGCATCAGCGCATCAGGGATTCCATGCGAAGGAGGGTGGATGCACGTATCCTCGGTAACGGAGGACATTTTGAACATTTCCTGTAACAAAGTGTTTGAAGTCACGCTGGTACGTTCTGTTGCTGTGTGTTTCCATTCCATGATTAATGTGATTTGAAGAGAAGTCATAAAATGAGCTCTGACATGGAAAGTAAGCGTTTCCGGACATATGTCCACATAACATATTTTCTTTCTTTGTGTGTGAGGAATGTTTCCTGAAAGTTTGGCCGTACCTTTTTGTAACACCCTGTATAATATAAGCAAACGTGACTGGGTGCAGACATATACAAATAAGTTTCTGCAAGGAATGGGGTATCACGCTCGTCCATGTGACATGGTGTGAGAACAGTGGTCGATAAAAATCGTGACCGGAAGTGTTCGGATATGGACACCATGTGAGTGATAAGAGATTTCAAATACGACAGGAACTGCTGCTTTCACTGAATGCTGGTCCCTCTCAGCGTGTTTCCCAGCGGTCATTGCAAAGGTAACTGCATACAGCGGACGTCTGGAATTCATGTGTGTGCAAATGATTGTCGAGCACATCTGCAGAGAAAAATGTACGTCTTCAGAGGTTCAAATAACACAGGGATTGGATAGTAGATGTTTGTCGTAGTTCGCCATCTCATGATTTAAACTCTTTTCAGTCGATACAAGACCTTGAGGTTACCAAAATCGCTGTGAGGGCATTTATCTGCAATTTTAGGAGGCCGGAGGTGATTTTGTGAAGTTTTGGGAATGTCTTTCGTATCATGTCTTACACCCTTCGTGAGAATGAAGCATGATGTTTATTTCATCGTTTTCGGCTACAGTGTGTTGCCCCTTAACCTACATCTTCGTAAAAAGTATGCTGTGATAGCTCCCGTCTTCCGAGAACACGACAGCCTTGTTCACAGATCTGCTAGCATACGTTCTTGGTTTGACGAGCATTCAGGCACCATATCACACCTCCAGTGGTCCACTACATTTCGTGATCTTAGTCCCACAGTCACTATCTGGGACTCCTGGCAAAGGCGTGTATAGTGTTGGAATCAGCACCAGCGGTAATTTTGAAACTCTACAGGATCTGATAATCCATGAGTAGCTTCAGCTAGATACAGTGTACCTAAATAAACTATGTAGTTTCTTCTTCGCAGAACTAAGGGAGTTATCTATGTTAGAGCGATCACACTTCTCAAAAAGTATTTCCCATGTAAATGTAGTGTAAATGGTAAAAAAAAATTCAAGTTCTACGGAACATAATATGTCACATGACACATTTTCTTTGAGATGAACTGTTAGTGATGAAGTGATATCTACGTAACCTCTGTAGAATCACCATCTCGGTTATAAAACAGCCTAACGCTTTACGATGGTACAGCAAAAACTGGGGTGAAATGAATTTGATTTGCTATGAGTGACAAAAATTGGTGACCCGTCACGAAGTATGTTTACTAATTTTATTTCAATACAAACTTCTTCCTCAATTGAACTTATTGCTGTTGTGTTAGAATCGCTTTTCTTTTCAGATTGAAATAAGCATCTCCATAATATCTGCTTGCTGGTCATACACCTAAATTTTCCCTGGACTATGCTTGATCAGTGGTAAATACTTGCGTCCAAATTATACTCCAATGCATATGACGATTATATGACAGTATAAAAAGAACATTTATTAAAAATGGCCTCTGCCACAGTTTTCCTTATTAAAGGCGAGCAATTTCGGAAGACCTTCCATTTTCTGGGTGTGGCTTTGGACAATATTTGTCATACGGCTTGGGTAGATAACCCATCCCTTGCGATGTGGCTGTAACTGTCTAAAGTCCAGAGTTTGAAGATTAAAGTTTACTTTTCTTCGAAATTGCTGTCAGCACTTTTGGTACTGTGAGAAATTTGTTACGGAATAATGTTATAAATAAAAATAAACATAATTGCCACTCGATTTCTTTCCAATCCCGAGATGGGGATAGTGAGAGACCTATATAATATAGTTATCTCTGTGCAGCAGTAATTTGGGGACAGGTTAATTTAAATGCAACGGCTCTTAAATTGTAATTTTTAGTTGTAACAAGATAAGAGGCAACTGTAGAATGCTTGGTTTGAAGAAAGAAACCTGTAGCACTTGTGTATCAAACTGTAAGGAGATACTTGGCTATTATCAGCAAAAGGGTAGTGGCAACCTAACAGTAGTGCACAATCTATATTTGGGTCATACATGAGCAAAGTTGGAAAGAAGATTGCATTAGCATCATCCGCAGTTGAACTCTAGTGTAACGAAGTATAACACAGCCATCAGCATGTTGAGAGACGGGCTAGCCTGGTGCTTTGTGGAAACAGTTATCGCAGCAGTACTCAGACAGCTTGGTGTCAGAAACCTTTCCATGTCGGCGGCCGTCTAAGTGTTTCATGCATGTGCCAAAAGGCGTAGCACAGGCCAAGCACGCGCAGTTAAATGCTTTCGGTACCACAGCTCTACTAACAGGTGGTATCGCCGGGTCTCTATATGGGATGGTGACCGACCACCACACTTCGCATCTACGCGAGAGCAGCCCGCCCTGAAGCTATTCCATCCCAGAGCCGCCGCCACAATGGGTCGACGACGGCCTATTGTTGCAGTTGCAAGGGGACAGCGGGTGACTGCCCGAACGTCATGGGTCACCCGCTATCCGTCACCTTGGAAAGGCAGTGCGAGGATCGAGCCTCCACCAGCATGATGAACCCTACGAAGGGCTTCTAAGCATGAAGAAACGCCACTGGTGAAGAAAGTTGCGCCACGAAGGCCACGGCTCGTTGATACCACGTTCTGTCGGAAATCGCGAGAGTCAGTAAGACGAGACGCAACAGAATTCCTTAGAGAAGTCACAGCCATCCTGTAGGGCGCTGTGGCAAAGTGCATTAATAAGGAGTATTAGGTTTTTGCAGACTGTTTCTGTTGCACTGCTGCCGGCCGCGGTGGCCGTGCGGTTCTAGGCGCTCCAGTTCGGAGCCGCGCTGCTGCTACGATCGCAGGTTCGAATCCTGCCTCGGGCATGGATGTGTGTGAAGTCCTTAGGTTAGTTAGGTTTAAGTAGTTCTAAGTTCTAGGGGACTAATGACCACAGCAGTTGAGTCCCATAGTGCTCGGAGCCATTTGAACCATTTGTTGCACTGCTTGTTGTCCGTGTCGTTCTTAAGTACGGCAAGTTTTTATCATCTTACTGATTTTATGGAGATCCTTATTCCAGGCTGAAAAGAAAATCCAGTCTAACACTTCAGCAGTAGGTTCAATTGAGGAAGAATTTTATTACTGAAAAGAAATTTGTAAACATATTTCCTGACGGGTCACCATTTTTGCCAATCAGATTCATTTCAGTCATGTTGATCCGCCGACATCGTTAAGCAATAGGCTATTTTACATCCAGGATGGTGATTCTGTAGATATCACTTCAGCCCCACCAGTTCATTTCAAAGGAAATGTGTTGTGTGACGTATTATATTCCGTAGAACTTGCGAATTTTTGTTTCCATTTAGTCTACATTTACATGGGAAATACTTTTTAAGAAGCGTGATCGCTGATGCTTTTCCCAGCTGGGCACACGTAGCAAGAGCTAGAACATCAGCGTAGCTGCTCCAAATTCTGACTATTGCTTTTTAGCAAAGCAATTTCAAGTTTTAGCAACATTTCATTCTGATGAAGACACATCAAGTAGGTGGCGAAACGTAGGTCAATGTACCTGCCATTATTGTGCAACTGGTTGGCTCTTTAATCCTAAGTTGTGACAGTAAATGTGAAAATTCAATCACTTACAAGAACGACAACTGCACATGTTGGATGTTTTGAAACGTTTTCGGGGAAGTCCAGAAGCTATTCCAAAAGTAGAGGAATTGGGATGACAGAAGCAAATGAGAAGGAAGATGCGGAGGAGTGAGGAAGAGTCTCGTATGCGCTAAGACCTAGGTGAAATTTATGTTGTTTTTTTGTACTGTAATTTTGCAGTCATGGACTGTGCGGTTGGTCCAGGCGGAGGTTCGAGTCCTCCCTCAGGCATGGGTGTGTGTGTTTGTCGTTAGGATAATTTAGGTTAAGTAGTGTGTAAGCTTAGGGACTGATGACCTTAGCAGTTAAGTCCCATAAGATTTCACACATATTTGAAAATTTTTTCTACTGTAATTTAGTGCCTCAAACCTATTTGGTCATAAGCGTGCAAAATTTGAAAGAGGTCTGCAGCAGCGCCAGTCACTGGCGAGCGTGAGTGTTACCCTTTAATAAACACAAAGTAGCCTTCGCAACGCTGTGAGGAAGGCCAGCTTGGTACCTGTGGAAATAGTTAACGCAGCACTGCTCGAGAAGCAAGTGTCACAAGCATTTCCACATCGGCGTGTGTTTCATGTACGTGCCAAATATGGTGCAAAGGCCATATACGCACTACGCGGACAGATGTACGACTGGAAATAAAGAAGTATGGGACTTTCTGGAAAAGGAATATTTACTTTACTGATAGAAAACTGATGCATACATTATTTTCCTACACACATCAAAAAACGTTTTTCATCGCCTCGGTTCCGAGAGCTCCGGAACCTGTACAGAAAATTGGAATAGACGTCAACATAAACATCATTTCCGTCCTTTTTATTGCTCATGAAAACCACATATTGCATGTTGTAATACCATACAGCGAGACGTTCACAGGTGATAGTCCAGATTGCTGTACACACCGTTATCTCTAACACCCAGTAACACGTCCTCTTGCATTGATGCATGCCTGTATTCGTCGTGGAATATTGTCCACAAGTTCATGAAGGCACTGCTGGTCCAGATTGTCCCACTCTTCAACGGTGATTGGGCATAGATCCCTCAGAGTGGTTCGTGGGTTACGTCGTCCATAAACAGCCCTTTTAAATAGGCATATTCGATAGGGTTCATGTCTGGGAAACATGCTGTCCACTCTGGACGAGCGGTGTCGTTATTCTGAAGGGCTTCGTTCACAATACATGCGCGATGGGGGCGCAAATCGTCGTCCATGAAGATGAATGCCTCGCTAATATGCGGCCGATATGGTTGCACTATGGGTAGTAGAATGGCATTCACGTATCGTACAGCCGTTACGGAGACTTCCATGAATACCAGCGGCGTACGTCGGTCCCGCATAATGCCACCCCAAAACAGCAGAGAACCTTCACTTTGCTGCACTCGCTGGACAGTGTGTCTAAGGCGTGCAATCTGACCGGGTTGCCTCCAACCACGTCTCCGACTATTGTCTGGTTGAAGGCATATGCGACACTAATCGGTGAGGAGAACGTGATGCCAATCTCGAGCAGTCCATTCGGCATGTTGTTGGGCCCATGTATACCGGGCTGCATCGTGTCGTGGTTGCAAAGATGGACCTCGCCATGGTCGTCGAGATTGAAGTTACGCATCATGCAGCCTGTTGTGCACAGTTTGAGTCGTAACACGACGTCCTGTGGCTGCACGAAAAGCATCATTCAACAAGGTGGCGTTGCTGTCAGGGTTTCTCCGAGCCATAATCCGTAAGTAGCGGTCATCCACGGCAGTAGTAGCCCTCGGACAGCCTCATTCCAAGACGCCTGGACAGTTCCGTTGTTGAGAGCCCTTCCTGGCAGAAAGTAACAATTCGGACGCGATCGAACAGCGGTATTGACCGTCTAGGCATGGTTTAACTACAGGCAACACGAGCCGTGTACCTCCTTCCTGGTGGAATGACTGGAACTGATAGGCTGTCGGGCCCCTCCGTTTAATAGACGCTGCTCATGCATGGTTGTTAACATCTTTGGACGGGTTTAGTGACATCTAAGAACAGTCAAACGGACTGTGTCTGTGATACAATATCAACAGTCAACGAGCATTTCCGGGAATTCTGGGAACCGGGGTATGCAAAACTTCTTTAGATGTGTGTATGTAACCTCCCAGTATTTCAACGCACGTTGCGCAACTTTTCACAAAAGTTTTGATTCCCTTGGAAAAATAGTTTTTAGGTTGCACCTGTAATCAATTCTGCTCCGCGTCATTGACTTCGGCGTCGGTTACAAATCTTCTTCCTCAAACATAATGGTCTAAACATATGGAAATCGCTTGGTGCCAGATCTGGACTGTATGACGGGTGTTTCAGCAATTGGAATACCAACTCCCTTATTGTTTCGGCTGCCCATTTGGCAGAATATGGTCGAGCATTGTCTTCCTGGAGGATGAGACATTTTCGCAGTTCTCCGTGACGTTTGGATCTGATTACACGTTCCAGTTTTGTTTGTAACGTATCAGAATAGTTCTCATTGATCACAGCTTCTCCTCTTGGGGTGAAATGAACGGCTACCACACCTTCCATGGCCCGGAATATTGTTAGCGTAATCTTACCAGTTAATGGTTGACGTTCAAGTTTCAAAACTTTTTGTGATGTTGGGAGTTCCCAAACCATGTTCGCAGCCTTACATTATGCTTCGCGATGATGCACCCACGTTTCGTCTACAGTAACGATTTGCTGTAAAAATCCATCTCCCTCGCGGTGATAACGACCCCATCGTTTTCGCCTTATGCTGTGCTGACAATTCTTTTCGTACCCTCCTTACACACACTTTCTGAAAGTTAAGCCTGACGCGTAAGATGGAATACGCAGAACCATGACTGATAGGTATGTATTGGCCATTGTGTATATTGTAATTCGAATGTTTTCCATTACCATACCATCAATGACTTTGAAATTGTCCTTAGTTGTTGAAGTCAATGGCCTGCCTAAACTTTCCTCGAAACATAGAGAAGTTCTTTCATGTATGAAGCGCTCTATCCTTTTGTAGATCTTGCGTAGCGGTAAACTGCTATCATCATACAGAGCTTGCAGTACTAACACCTTCCGCAAACAAAAAGCGAATAACTGCCCTAATTTCTTCCGTGTTGCAGATCGACATAGAGCTGCCATGTTTCACGGTCTGCTAGAATACCACGACTAACGAGGGAATAAGAGTGAAACGTTGTATAGAATAGTTGCAGACGAGAGTATATCAGCCCTGGGTAATAACAGTGTTAGCAAGACCTTGGCAAGAAATTGCACTCTAACCTTCCTCTCTTACACTCACCTGGATTCACCGCCAGTTGGCCCAATTGAAGGAAGGTAATGTTGACTTCGGTGCTTGTGTTGACATGCGACTCATTGCTCTACAGTACTAGATCAAGCACATCAGTACGTAGCATCAACACGTTAGTGTTCATCACGGACGTTGTTTTGCAGTCAGTGCAATGTTAACAAATGCGGAATTGGCTGATGCCCATTTCGTGTATGGATTAGCACGGGGCAATAGCCGTGGCGCGGTTCGTTTGTATCGAGACAGATTTCCAGAACGAAGGTGTCCCGACAGGAGGACGTACGAAGCAATTGATCGGCGTCTTAGGGAGCACGGACATTGCAGCCTATGACTAGCGACTAAGGAAGACCTAGAACGACGAGGACACCTGCAATGGACGAGGCAATTCTTCGTGCAGTTGACGATAACCGTAATGTCAGCATCAGAGAAGTCGCTGCTGTACAAGCTAACGCTGACCACGTCACTGTATGGAGAGTGCTACGGGAGAACCAGTTGTTTCCGTACCATGTACAGCGTGTGCAGGCACTACCAGCGGCTGACTAGCCTCCACGGTTACACTTTTGCGAATGTTCATCCAACACTGTGTCAATTCTCAATTCAGTACAAATGTTCCCTTTACGGATGAGGCATCATTCCAACGTGCTCAAATTGTAAATTTTCACAATCAACATGTGTGGGCTGACGAGAATCCGCACCCAATTGTGCAATCAGATTTTCTGTGAACGTTTGGGCAGGCATTGTTGGTGAGGTCTTGATTGGGCCCCATGTTCTTCCACCTACGCTCAATGGGGCACGTTATCATGATTTCATACGGGATACTGTACCTGTGCTGCTAGAACATGTACCTTTACAAGTACGACACAACATGTGGTTCATGCACGATGGAGCTCCTGCACATTTCAGTCGAAGTGTTCGTACGCTTCTCAACACCAGAGTCCGTGACCGATGGATTGGTAGAGGCGAACAAATTCCATGGCCTCCACACTCTTCTGACCTCAACCCTCTTGACTTTCATTTATGGGGGGCATTTGAAAACTCTTGTCTACGCAACCCCGGTACCAAATGTAGAGACTCTTCGTGCTCGTATTGTGGACGGCTGTGATACAATACGAAATTCTCCAGGGCTGCATCAGCGCATCAGGGATTCCATTGGACGGAGGGTGGATGCATGTATCCTCGGTAACGGAGGACATTTTGAACATTTCCTGTAACAAAGTGTTTGAAGTCACGCTGGTACGTTCTGTTGCTGTGTGTTTCCATTCCATGATTAATGTGATTTTAAGAGAAGTAATAAAATGAGCTCTAATATGGAAAGTAAGCGTTTCCGGACACATGTCCACACAACATATTATCTTTCTTTGTGTGTGAGGAATGTTTCCTGAAAGTTTGGCCGTACCTTATTGTAACACCATATATATGAATGTTGGGAACTCGCTAAAACATCAGCACTCCGAGAGACCGCTGCCGCCGGAATAAGATCTTGTAAGAATGGGACCAACGACGACTGAAGACAAACGTTCAAGGTGACAGAAGGGCAATTCTACCGCAAATTGCTACAGATTTCGATACTGGGCCGTCGACACGTGTCAGCTTGCGAACCAGTCAGCGAAACATCAACGATATGGGCTTTCGGAGCAGACGGTCCACTCGTGTACCATTGATGACTGCAGAGCACAAATCTATTCGTCTCGCCTGGGCCCGTCCACACCGACATTGGATTGCTGATGACTGGAAAAACGTTTCCTGGTCGGACGAGTCTCGTTTCAAATTGTATCGACAGTATGGGTATGGAGACAACCTCATCAATCCACTAGACCTGCATGCCAGAAGGGGACTCTTTCAGCTGGCGGAGACTTTGTAAGGTCTTGGGCGCGTGCAGTGGGAGTGATATGTGACCCTTGATACGGCTAGATACGACTCTGACAGGTGACACATACTTAAGCATCATGTCTGATCAGCTGCCTCAATTCATGTCCATTGTGGATCCGACGGACTTGCACAATTCCAGTATGACAATGCGACATCGCATATATATATATATAGGGTGGTCCATTGATTATGACCGGGCCAAATATCTCACGAAATGCGCACCATACGAAAAAACTACAAAGAACGACACTCGTCTAACTTGAAGGGGGAAACCAGATTGCGCTATGGTTGGCCCCCTAGATTTTTCGTTTTACGCTTATTTCGTGAGATATTTGGCCCGGTCACGATCAATGGACCACCCTGTATATATACGACACGCCTAAGAAAGTGGTACATCTACAGAGTATCGTGTAGGGCAGCCGCATGCACGCAGAAGCGCCGCAACATGACGTGGCATGGGCTCGAATATTGTCTGACGTAGGAGGGGACTGACACCATGAATCCTGCAGGGCTCTCCATAAATTCGTAAGAGTAAGAGGTGGTGGAGATCTCATCTGAACAGCACAGTGCAACGCATCCCATATACGCTCTGGGCATTTTGGTGGCCAGCGGAAATGTTTAAACTCAAAAGAGTGCTCCTGGAGGCACTCAGTAGCAATTCTGGACGTGTGAGATGTCGCATTGTCATACTGGAATTGTGAAAGTCCGTCGGAATCCACAATGGACATGAATTGAGGCAGCTGATCAGACACGATGCTTAAGTATGTGTCACCTGTCAGAGTCGTATCTAGACGTATCAAGGGTCACATATCACTCCCACTGCACACGCCCAACACCTTACAAAGTCTCCGCCAGATGAAAGAGTCCCCTGCAAGGCATGCAGGTCTAGTGGAGTGATGAGGTTGTCTCCATACCCGTATACGTCCATACTGTCGATACAATTTGAAACGAGACTCGTCCGACCAGGAAACGTGTTTCCAGTCATCAGCAATCCAATGTCGGTGTGGACGGGCCCAGGCGAGACGAATAGATTTGTGCTCTGCAGTCATCAATGGTACACGAGTGGACCGTCTGTTCCGAAAGCCCATATCGTTGATGTTTCGCTGAATGGTTCGCAAGCTGACACGTGTAGATGGCCCAGTATTGAAATCTGTAGCAATTTGCGGAAGGATTGCACTTCTGTCACCTCGAACGTTTGTCTTCAGTCGTCGTTGGTCCCATTCTTACAAGATCTTATTCCGGCGGCAGCGGTGTCTCGGACTGCTGATGTTTTAGCGAGTTCCCAACATTCACAGTACGCTCGTGAAATGGTCGTATGGGAAAATCTCCACTTCATCGCTACCTCGGAGATGCTGTGTCCCATCGCCCGTGCGCCGCCTATAGCACCACGTTCAGACTCACTTAAATCTTGACAACCTGCCATTGTAGCAGCAGTCACCGATCTAACAACTGCGCCAGCCACTTGTTGTCTTATATAGGCGTTGCCGAAAGCAGCGCCATATTCTGCCTGTTTTAATTTCTCTGTGTTTGAATACGGATGCCTGCACCAGTTTCTTTGGCGTTTCTGTGTATGTACAAGGCATTTGTACTACCAACACTTCTGTCAGTACCACAACTCTTAACACCATGGGGACCGTGCCGCTGTGCCACTGTGTGTGATGCGGTTCAAGGACCACAATTGATATCTACAGCGGGACAGACCTTCAGTTCACCCAGTAATGTTAACACATACTTGATTGTCAGTATTGTGTTTTTGTTTCTTTTATTAATTTGTCTTTAGTCAACAGCATTTTTCATGTTATGAAACTGTCATCCTGAAGGTACGCTTCTCTGTACCAACGTCACTGTGTCTGCAAATGAAATGCATGTTGCGATGCCTTCTGATGCCACAAATGGCGTTTGAGACACCCATGGTTGCTCTTCTTCTCTGCCGAGAGAGATGCAAGGGAATGTAACACATGCTGGCCAGCAAGCCTATCTGGAATGCTGACAATTTACTTAGTCAGTACACGTGCATCCGGCCGCAGTGCAATGCCGGGAGTAAGCGACTGGCCGCTGTTCGGAGTACCCCGTTTTTAACTAGCGTGGCAAATATGCCTCTTTTCTTAGATCACCATGGAGCCTTTCAATACGACCGTAATTAGGATGTCAGACACATCAATGATGGGTGTGCATAGCGTTTGTATTTTATAATCCGCCTTTGTTAGTAAAGCTGTTTAAACTTACTTCTCGCTGTTCGCATATCGCCGTACCTCACGGACCAACTCCTTACAAATCCTGACAAAATATTCGTGTAATCATCATCTGGGGCAACAACACAAACAATCTCCTTATAAAACCCATTTTCCTGTTAATCTGATCCAATACCAATGTTGTCACAGTGAAAACACTCAAACAACTATCATAAGCCATTCTTCAAATACTATCGAACATATCTCGCAATAAACAGGCAATGTACTATGGAGGAACGAAACGAGTTCAACAATGGAAAAATTCTACGTTCGAGAAGAAAAATAAAAGATAGTTCATTTGTAATACATCGCCAAATAACAAGGAACTTTTACACCATTCACAAAGGAAAGGACCGAATGTCCTTACCAAACATCTCTAATAGATGGAAAACAGGTAGAACAGTGGCATCGAAAGTTACAGCATTCACAATAAAAAAAAATAAAATTGAAGTACACGTAAGAGTGAAACCAGATACGTTAAAAATAACAAATACACAAACCATATCCCTGGTGCAAGAACACTTAAGAAGTAAAAAAAAATAGTTTTGTCATTAAAAAGAAACGTTGTGTGCCAGGTGGTACCTAACCTATGACGGTACAATTTATACAGCGAGAAAAGAGTGGATCACACAGGGTATAGATGCAGAAGTACAAACTTTCTTATGTAAGAAAGACACATCTTACAAAACTGAAATACCAAAAATATTAGGAGAGTCAGTTGCCATCAATTATATGATATTATAAAGCGACGAAACTGTACATTCCAAGGTACTGCAACTGCAAATAATCTTCAAGATGTGAATTTTAGTGAGGACATAAAAATCGCTTATAACTCATGTTGTACTGATTATGCCTTAGAGCTATTGTTGTCTGGCACTAAAATACAGAGTACAAAGGGGAAAAATGTGAGTAGTGAACAAAAGCGGATTCTTGGGAGCCAGTAAAATGGATATAAGGTTTAGTTGCTATATTTACACAGACTAGTAGATCAAAGAAACGTGTTGCCTGATGTAGTAAAACTACACTGTATGCGCCCACAGATTGGCAGCGGGCTTGGTGTAACGATAATTGACGTAACGGGTCGCTTAGGGACTGTAAAGCATTACTGATGAGACTAGGTAATGTAGACCGTCATTCACTCTTTCATCATGTTACAGCTCGTCCTTATTAAATTTGAAGGATATGAAGCTGTAGTATTTCTGACATGCTGTACAAATCCATCACAGGTTGCCAATGCAAAGAACAACATTACCATTATATATCATGTCACTGGAATGTTGTGGACAATAAGACAGAAGTCATGTCTATGCAATACAAACATGCTAAAATCTACTTCAGAGCTCAGGATTACCAATGTGAACACATTCTATTTATGTATAATGAGAGTTGACCGTGGGCATTATAATCTCAACACACCAAAATAGATTATATGTATACTTGAAACTATGTATCAGGTCCATATGTAGAGTCCAACAACCTGTACACTAAATAAATAGAGCACCTTCTAAGCCCAGCACATAGATGAGAGGCATACAGCAATAAATATCATATATTAACAGGTCTCACATATTCAGTGAAAAACCACGTCATGTCCTAAATGATGCAAAGATGAGACACATATAATAACGAAATACATAAAGTAACAGTTTTGAAATATTCCTTAACAAGGCTCATCATGAAAAAAAAACAGTCTAATTACAGCTTCAACAAAGAGGTATCACAATGACGCACATTCTTAACTCAAAACCTAATGTAATGGGCAAAATATTTCGTACTATCATAATATTCCTTAATCTGTGTTGATTACTCCGATTATAAGAGGACCAGAATAGACAGACATGAGTACGAACAGACACAGACATACTTTAACTGGTGAAATCCTTGGTGAGAAATAAAATGAAAAAAATGACGAATTACCAATTGTTAAAACAGTACAAAGAACACAAAACTAGTTCCGCCATAATTTCTAATTTTTTTTTAAGGAATGGGACGGTTTGTATAAGTCAATAAATATATAACATGCACTCGATCCATAACAAAAATAAAGCTATAGTATAAAGTAATTTACACTCATTAATTACTACATGTACAGGGTGATTCACAAACATATATAAATTTTTTAATGTGTTATTTTGCAAGTAAAAATAAAGAAGAAAGTTCGTACAAACATAGGCCCACAGATGTTTAGTTACCGAGTTATGGCTAATAAAAGATTTTGCCTGAAATTTAGCAACTTGGCTAATATGAAGCAATCGTAAAACTGTACGAGGTTAAAGTAAAGCATGATTTCCATTTATTTTGTCATTATTGATCTGGTGAATTTAATGTATTTCGAATGTTACGGGAGACAGGTTTGTAACGTCAGAAATGCATATCCTCCTATTTCTATCTGTTGCACTATAATTTTTTTCCTCGTTTTGTTACCTGAAGATATGACATTTCGGTGTCTTTATATATTGTAACTGTTTTACTATTTGTGTATATATATATATATATATATATATATATATATATTTATTTATTTATTTATTTATTTATGCATTTATGTCGATGTATAATTGGTTTGTTTTATAAATATTATTTGTATTTTACGCTGGGTCTGGCCTAAGGAAAACTATTCTATCGAACGACTACAACGATAGGTCGTGTGGAGAAATAAAGTGTTTAGGATCTTTGGTAGTGTTAACTCTGCCGCGTGGAGCGCGGGCAAAGCAGAGAGAGTCTGGCTGGGGTAGGGCGGTGGAGCAGGTGTGTTGTGTGACGCTCCGGCGAGTTGCCGTACTTTCGGGGTTTGGCAGCATGTAATTGCGCTCGACTTGCTATGACAGTTTCTGACACGGTGTCGCCGACGGGAAGCATTAGCTGGCGCACATCAAGAGCCCGTTTCGCCTGGTGACCATGTCGAGAAGAAGGCACGCCAACATCCAGCTTCTGCAACAGCGACGGCCGACAATGAGTGACTGTCGCCACCTCCTCGATCGACGGCTTCAAACCTCCAATCAACCAACAAGGAAGACTGGAAGCACGTAAAGTTTAAGAACTGTATGGCAGACCTCAGCTTTTAAAATTGTTGCATCACAAGATTACAGCAACTTAGCATGAACCTTTGTTGCTCATTGTCCCAATTGCGTTACCAAGAAGGGTCCCTTCCTTTTCCGAAATGAACCCGAGTGTCGTTGAAATTCAGACGTCAGCCCTAAAGTAATATCATTCCATTTCACTGCCTTCATTTCAAAGTTCAGTTAAGGTATTCATACCTGGCTACAATATTTAGATTACACAAGCAGAAATTAAGAGCGCGAGTTTTGTTACCATATTTTAGCATACCTGTGACTGCAGCTAAGCTTGGTACGTACTAAATTTTACTATTGTTAATTGTTCAGAATCATTTAATTCAAGTTCAAAGTTAAATCTCTTATTTCAAAATTGCGTACATTCAAGTAGCTTTTGAAATTATTGTTGAGGTAGCCCAAGACTAACCTTATTTTATTGAATTTCGTAGTGCTTCAGAAACAAAGTTCACTATTAATTTCAGTCACTAAATTAACTTTCAATTTTCCGGTTTTATTAATTGTTATGCTAAATTAAGTCAGAGTGTAGCGAAATTTATTACTTCTGACAAACATTCAGTTTTCACACAACATGTGTCAACCTTCAGTTGCCACGCTGTCAGTGCTAATTATATGTGCATTAATCTTTCATTTTCAGTTATTATAGTAGTTGTCCATAGGACTGACGACTGTAATTTTCCCCAAATCGCAAATATCTAATTAACACCAATTAATTGTTAACGTAACGACTGCACATTTACTTTCTTTATTAACTTTCCCCCTTTTCAAAATTAATTTCCACCAATTTCATTTGCATTTTTCCATTCATTTAGATGTAACACTTTCCTCCCTCTATACCGACAAATTAACTTCGGTGATGATTGCTTTTCCCAAATTTCCGTTAGGCGCACGCGGTTTAATTTTTCGCTGTGAGGGGGAGGTTACAGGTTCTCTACCTAGCTTTCATAATCAGTACGAGCGCTCATTATGTGAAGACGATGATGAGGGCATTATGGATGGTGCTCAACATAGCCTGGGTACCAGTAAACGACGTATATCCCAGAGATTAGACATTTCACAATTTAAGGTATGGCTTACACAGAAGTACAATAATCTATATAAACAAAAAGTGCGTCATTTACAGCCACGAAATCCTGCCCTTCGCTTGGAGCTGTGCAACTGGTTAAATAGTAATTATCGGTTACATAAACACATTTTATTTACTGATAAGGCACAGTTTACTCGAGATTGTATACACAACTTACATAACGTGCACATATGGTCTGAAGCAAATAGACATACAACAATGCAACGCAATTTCCAGCAGCGATCTAGCACAATGTGTGGTGTAGGATAATCAGCACACACTTTATCAGACCACTTGTTTTCCCAGGACGTCTAACTGGCGAGACGTACTTACAGTTCCTTCAAGAAGGATGCCCAGCTTGCTCCAAGATGTTCCACTAGCTACGCGATTGCAAATGTATTTTCAACATGATGGCACGACTCCACATTTCACCAAAGCTGTTACTACACATTTAAATGAACATTTTCCCCACAAATGGCTACACGTCTGTAGCCATCCAGATCACCCCATTTAGCACCAATGGATTTTTGTGTATGTGAATGGATGAAAGACATAGTTTATGAGGAGAAAGTCAATACACATGAGGCATTATTTGCTCGCATTATGAATGCAATAGACGAAATTAAGAACTACCCTTTGAAACTGAAAAGAGAAACAGAATATGTTCATTCATGTGTAGCTAAATGCATTGAACTCGGTGGGACATCTTTGAACATTTATTGTGGATGTTTTGTGAAAGGTTATGTACACTGTACCACTGCAGCATTTGTGCACCGCCGCCGTCAGTGTCAGCCAGTTTGCCGTGGCATACGGAGCTCCATCGCAGTCTTTAACACTGGTAGCATGCCGCGACAGCGTGGACGTGAACCGTATGTGCAGTTGACGGACTTTGAGCGAGGGCGTATAGTGGGCATGCGGGAGGCCGGGTGGACGTACCGCCGAATTGCTCAACACGTGGGGCGTGAGGTCTCCACAGTACATCGATGTTGTCGCCAGTGGTCGGCGGAAGTTGCACGTGCCCGTCGACCTGGGACCGGACCGCAGCGACGCACGGATGCACGCCAAGACCGTAGGATCCTACGCAGTGCCGTAGGGGACCGCACCGCCACTTCCCAGCAAATTAGGGACACTGTTGCTCCTGCGGTATCGGCGAGGACCATTCGCAACCGTCTCCATGAAGCTGGGCTACGGTCCCGCACACCGTTAGGCCGTCTTCCGCTCACGCCCCAACATCGTGCAGCCCGCCTCCAGTGGTGTCGCGACAGGCGTGAATGGAGGGACGAATGGAGACGTGTCGTCTTCAGCGATGAGAGTCGCTTCTGCCTTGGTGCCAATGATGGTAGTATGCGTGTTTGGCGCCGTGCAGGTGAGCGCCACAATCAGGACTGCATACGACCGAGGCACACAGGGCCAACACCCGGCATCATGGTGAGGGGAGCGATCTCCTACACTGGCCGTACACCACTGGTGATCGTCGAGGGGACACTGAATAGTGCACGGTACATCCAAACCGTCATCGAACCCATCGTTCTACCATTCCTAGACCGGCAAGGGAACTTGTTGTTCCCAGAGGACAATGCACGTCCGCATGTATCCCGTGCCACCCAACGTGCTCTAGAAGGCGTAAGTCAACTACCCTGGCCAGCAAGATCTCCGGATCTGTCCCCCATTGAGTATGTTTGGGACTGGATGAAGCGTCGTCTCACGCGGTCTGCACGTGCAGCACGAACGCTGGTCCAACTGAGGCGCCAGGTGGAAATGGCATGGCAAGCCGTTCCACAGGACTACATCCAGCATCTCTACGATCGTCTCCATGGGAGAATAGCAGCCTGCATTGCTGCGAAAGGTAGATATACACTGTACTAGTGCCGACATTGTGCATGCTCTGTTGCCTGTGTCTATGTGCCTGTGGTTCTGTCAGTGTGATCATGTGATGTATCTGACCCCAGGAATGTGTCAATAAAGTTTCCCCTTCCTGGGACAATGAATTCACGGTGTTCTTATTTCAATTTCCAGGAGTGTATAACTATCTGGATGACATGCTACATAAAAATATAAAATTAGGGTAGGTGTGTTTGGATGTTGTGAGATAGGGAGATAGTTTCAAAATGTTATTGAGGTACTCTAAGAAAGCTCTTTATTTTAAATATTTTTTTCATTTACAATCTCGCTAGATATTTTTTGAAGCTGCAAAAATATCAGTTTCTTCAACATTATTCATACGTAAACATTTACTAGCTATGCATATTAATTTCATATTATCATCAGTGGTACCTACAGAGGGTTCTGAAAATTGAAGTGAGTACATAATGCTGGAGTGTAGGACTCTTGTGCATGTTCCTGGAAACTCTGCCTTAGTTTTCTAACTGTTTAGCCCATATAAAATTTCCCACACTCTTGACAATTTATTTGTACACACCAGGTGGTTCATATATTGATTTTGTTCTAGATTCTTTTGGAGCAATGTGTTTATTTCATTTTCAGATTGGAAAGCTACTTTGTGCCTACACGTCAGTGGGTGGTAGCTATAGTGTCTGCTCCATGCCATTATCTCCACCTATCATCACTAGAGTATGGTCCTAAAATGATCCATATCGGTTTGAAACTGATCACCGTTTATGAATAAAAGTGTTTTAAGCAATCAATATTCAATTTTATACATTTCACCGGAAAACTATTAAATTAAAACTTAAGTAAACACCTTGCCAAAATGTTCTAGGCAGTCTATGAAGTCCCTTGACGTTCTATTCAATACCTTGATTTTATACTTCTCCAGTAACATACCATCACCCATTGGCGATCACCATCGTCCGCTGAATGGACAATAATTCACATCACAGTACAGATCTTCAAGAGAAGTTCTCATATACAGTTTCTTTGTGTCAGTTTGACAGTAGGTGCTGGAGACAACGAGATAATTAACTTGGAAGAGTTATGCGATCATCTAGCTCCTTCCTTTCAACTAATCCACTGTACCAAACGGCTCGATGGCAATGAGAAGTTTGTACTTTGGCACTAAAATCTTCATAAATTATTGTCATTGATTTGATGGCTTCGTCAGAAGCTGTAACTTTAAGCTTAGAGAAAGCTTCTGTATGATCTTCATCAACTGTTTTTGTAAGTAAATAGCTCTAGACAGCAATTAATTTACTTGTTGTCTTGGTACAATCAACAGGAAGGTTCCTTTCTTTCTTTCTTTTTCTAACTGATCTGTATACCTTAACCGCATGCATTCTGTTCTCTGCTTATCAACATTACAATACCATTTCCTGGTGTATTGACACTATTCTTTAAACAAACCATACCGCCATTTTATGTTCCGAAATATCGGTTGTCTCTCCAGTTAAGTATGTGATTATAATTATTTTCATTTTTTAGTCGTTTACAATGTTTTATCTAAAATCTATAGTATTCTCCTTTCTTTTCTAATGCAATTTTATGGATTTTATTACTGCAATTCGTGAAAAAGCACCACTAATGTTGTGCGCCCACAGATTGGCAGTGGGCTTGGTCTAACGATAATTGACGTATCGGGTCGCTTAGGGACTGTAAAGCATTACTGATGAGACTAGGTAATGTAAACCGTCATTCACTCTTTCCGTTATGCTTGTGACCTAAATAATGGATCAGTAGGCATCATTGGCGTCTGTACATAATGCACGGCTGCGTTTTGGAGCCACGCCTGCCAATTTAGAACTATTATCGTGAATTTCTATTCACTTGATGGAAGCATTTCTCTTAAAAGAATAGATGAATCCTCAGACCACACCAGAGGAAAAGTTAGTTGTGTTTCCACAGTAATTTTCTTTGTATTTCCCCGTACTGTTTTTTTGCAGCAGACAGTATACTGCCTCAAACACAAAATAAGTAGCCTGTAGTTATTACGCGATATTCACACAAACAAAATTAAAAATAATTGCAACCACTAAAGAAAGTAAATTTGCAAGAAAAGTTAATGAATGCATAGCAGACAATCGTAAGGGTGTTTAAATCAGTTACAGAACAGCAGACAGTATACTGCCTCAAACGCCTAATAAATAGCCTGTAGTCATTACGGGATATTCGCGCAAATAGAATTAATAATAACTGCAACCACTAAACCGAGCGAGGTGGCGCAGTGGTTAGACACTGGACTCGCATTCGGGAGGACGACGGTTCAATCCCGCGTCCGGCCATCCTGATTTAGGTTTTCCGTGATTTCCCTAAATCACTCCAGGCAAATGCGGGGATGGTTCCTCTGAAAGGGCACGGCCGACTTCCTTCCCCATCCTTCCCTAATCCGATGAGACCGATGACCACGCTGTCTGGTCTCCTTCCCCAAACCAACCAATGCAACCACTAAAGAAAGAAAATTTGCAAGAAAAGTTAATGAATGCATAGCAGACTATCATAAGGGTATTGAAATCAGATACAGAACACGAGGAAACAATTATACCAAATAAGTTCTGAAAGCACTTTGAAAAGCAACCAAAACTAACTTTCATTACTGATGTAAATAAAATCGGAGAAAACGAATAAATGTTCAGGATTTAGATACAACTGTTAGTAATACTTTTCTGAAACATTAACTTCAAAAAGGAACTACGCAGGAATAATAAGAGGCCTGGTGCAGTGTGATCAGAAAAAACACAGGATGGGGAAAAGACGAGAAAGTTTCGAAATTGTAGCAACAAAAGATGAAATAATGGAAGTAAATTAAATGTCACAAAAGTACAACTTTTGCATAAAGAACATATTATACAGGATAACAAAGGAATATCGATTACACCGATACCATAGTGTGTCTTTTCATGTCACACGCCAACAACAGATTCAACGGACGTTTTCGTGAGAAAAAAGATCTAGAATTAAGGTGAAACTTTGATGACTAATAATATGTTTTGCGACTCATCGAGCAGGAGACCAGTAGCCGAGTCCAACTTCATCCAGGAGACAGTTTAAGATACACATACGAATTTTAATATAAATAAAAGCACTATGAATTGTATGACCTTGTACTAAGTACAGTAAAAATTAAAGGAAGTCGTAGTGCAGATTTAAGGATAAGTACGTCAAATGAATCATTGTTGTGGCCACTAAGAGTAGTACAGTGATATCGTTGTTGTTGTTGTTGTCTTCAGTCCTGAGACTGGTTTGATGCAGCTCTCCATGCTACTCTATCCTGTGCAAGCTTCTTCATCTCCCAGTACCTACTGCAACCTACATCCTTCTGAATCTGCTTAGTGTATTCATCTCTTGGTCCCCCCCCCCCCCTACGATTTTTACCCTCCACGCTGCCTTCCAATACTAAATTGGTGATCCCTTGATGCCTCAGAACATGTCCTACCAACCGATCCCTTCTTCTGGTCAAGTTGTGCCACAAACTTCTCTTCTCCCCAATCCTATTCAATACTTCCTCATTAGTTATGTGATCTACCCATCTAATCTTCAGAATTCTTCTGTAGCACCACATTTCAAAAACTTCTATTCTCTTCTTGTCCAAACTATTTACCGTCCATGTTTCACTTCCATACATGGCTACACTCCATAAAAATACTTTCAGAAATGACTTCCTGACACTTAAATCTATACTCGATGTTAACAAATTTCTCTTCTTCAGAAACGCTTTCCTTGCCATTGCCAGTCTACATTTTATATCCTCTCTACTTCGACCATCATCAGTTATTTTGCTCCCCAAATAGCAAAACTCCTTTACTACTTCAAGTGTCTCATTTCCTAATCTAATACCCTCAGCATCACCCGACTTAACTTGAGTACATTCCATTATCCTCGTTTTGCTTTTGTTGATGTTCATCTTATATCCTCCCTTCAAGACACCATCCATTCCGTTCAACTGCAATGTGGCGCAATTAATGACATAAAATCTATCATGACTATCAGTACAGTCAGAAGGTTTCTAGAGATTGTCTCAAAAGCGGACATCAACTTTTCTTTTAATGCAGCTCATGGTTAGAATTAGATATTTACATTAGGAATTTAAAAACTTCTAAATTTAAATTTATTCTGTATTCTTAAGGGTTACGACTGGTCACCACATAATCTCAAAAGCGAAATGTTTGTGCATCAGGATAGTCTTTGTAATCGTGGGTGGATATGCAAATGCGAATATCCATGCTTAGTATATGAGTGCAGGGGAGAAAATACTGGGACGGCTGCTCCGCCGCTGTTGGCAAGATCATAGTCGAGATAGTTTGCATTGCCTGCCTCCCACCTGATATTAACTATTGGGCGTGTATCTGTATCATGTACGTGACTGTGAGGAGTGGTTTGGACAGTGTAATGCCGGGTAGGTGTCAATATGCGTGAAAGGAAGGGAGAAAGTGAAACCCGGTGCTGGCCCAACGCCTAATCCTCGGGAATAGACCAAAGGGGCCGCTGAGCTTAACGTCGCCGTATCGTCAACAGTGTCACAAGCGCTCTCTTCATGAGGCAGTAGGGAGGGATTTCGCATTGAATCAAGGACTTTGGCGCAAAGACTAGCGATCAGGAATTTGATGGTACCACCTCTCCTCCCCTTGCCGGCAAAATCCACCTCCCGGATTCGAACCAGCTTACCTCCGTGTCGAGTACCACGGCACTAGCGTGCGTTAGCGACCTCGCCTACGGAGGTGGGTGGGTATATATTTATATCAGCATGTTTTTGCGATTTTTCTGAAATTGACGCATTATTTGCATTTAATCTTAGGAAAACAGCATTATGGTTCCATATCACTTCCCTTGATACCTAGAAATAAGGATATTCCTGCTACGTACCGTATCGTGCACGCGCGTACCATAATACTTGTAATCGTCTGCACAGATAGTGGAATTCCGACAACATTACTCAGCAGTTCTTCGTCAAACAAAAGTCTATTACTAGTTTTTGGATTTGACTTAATCATATGTATCGAGGAATAAACTCCTCCGTCCGAACAGGCCTTGGAAGGCCCAACGGTATCGACCAGCCTCCGTGTCTTACTCAGCTCACAGGCGTCACTGGATGCGGATATAGAGGGGCGTATGGTCAGCATACTGCTCTCCCGGTCGTATGTCGGTTTACGGGACGGAGCAGCTACTTCTCAATCAAGTAGCTTCTCAATTTTCCTCACAAGGGTTGAGTGTACCCCTCTTGCCAACGGCGCTCGGCAGAATGTGTGGTCGGCCATCCTAGTGCTAGCCAAGCCCGACAATGCTTAACTTCGGTGATCTGGCGGGAACCGGTCGTACCACTGCAGCAAGGCCGTTGGCCTGTACTGATGAATAGGCACTTTTTAAATCTACACATTAAATCGAGAGTGGAATGGTAGAGAACTAGTTCAAATGTTCGAAGGTTCCTAATGGACCAAACTGTTGAGGTCATCGGTCCCAAAACATACACACTACTGAAACTAACTTAACTTATGATGAGAACAACACACACACACACATGGCCGAGAGAGAACTCGACCCTCCGGCGGGAGGGGCCGCGCAATCCGTGACATGGTGCCTTAAACCGCGTGGCAACAACGCTCGGCAGAGAAGTAGTGTGAAAATGGTTGGGTGAACCCTCTGCCAGGCACTTAAGTGTCAATTGCAGAGTACTCATGTATATGCAGTTTTAACAATTACGCAGATTATTGTTCTAGTCTAGATGCAACAACAACACAACAGTGGCTGCAATATAACTTCAGGTTCTTCTTCCTAAAACTTATTCTAAACTGAAAGCTCAAGAATGTAAGGGAGCAGCGGATATCTCTACCATAACGTATCAAAGATGTTTTTTAATAACATTTGCATACTGTATTAAACGTCTGTATGTTATTATCCATAGGCACTGCTAAAATTGTTCGCCTTTGCAATCGAGTGATCAGTGCGTCTGATTCTTACGCCGATGACTCGCTTTGATTCCCGGTACTGTCAGAGATTTTTCCTTTGTGGGAGGAGTGCGAGGGGGTGCAATAAGCCCCGTGATGTCAGTTCAGCAGCCAATTGACCGAAAAGTGTTCCGGTGAACGACAAGCGCTGGCACGATGAAGAACGTAACCGCAGAGAAGGCTGTAAGACGACGTCAGCCAATAGTATGCCGACTACAACAGCACCACAACAGAAGCGGCCTCTATCCGAAGACAATATGAGCGCCTGTCCTGCCAGCCTCGGTGCACACTAGTGGACCCGGACTAGAAGAGAGAAATAGAAGAGCAGTGACTTGTGATCCATATGAACTTGTGCGATTAATTTGCTTGAGCACAGTATACTGCGATGGACATTGATTATTTGCGTGTCGCCAATTGCTTGCGACAACTCGTTGTAAATACAAAGTTAAGTATTGTCAATTCAATTACTGTAATAATCCTCATTAATATGATTTGCTTGTACGTTGTCTAGTCAGCCGAGAAAACAACTTCCTAGGCACCCTATAACAGATGAGTGGGCAGGACACCACAAGAAGTAGCAGCTCCAGGTCACGGTAACTGAGACCGATGTGGCCTACGTATTGCATTCAATGACATCGTTTGTAGAGGGCGACGTGACGGTCGGTCAGTACTGATGAGTCCACCAGAGACTGCGGACGCAGTTCACGTTTACAGCTAATACTAAGATCATTTTTCATTGCTGTTCTCCACTCAGATCAAAGTAATTGTACTAGAGGTTCTAAGATCTCCAATATTTCTTCTCACATATGAAGAGTCCAGAGAACAAAAGATGCTGGTCCAGTAAAAGAAGTTCTGTAAAAACAGTGGTTTTAATTTTAAAACGAAGTGACTAAATCATAAACAAAAAATAATAATTATTATCATGTTACACTGATAAATAACATATCTGGCACAATTTCTCATGTAGACAGACTTTCTGCATTAATGTAACACTCGTATAGAAAAATAATATTGTAATTGCTTCACGTCACAAAAACGTAGGCAACAAGGATGACTATCCATTCATTTGTAATGAAATCTATGAATATATTGTTCGTGTGGTAGTTTCTGAAACACTTAAAATTTCCCTTGATATAAATTGGCCTACATTATTACCTGAAACTAATACTAGGATTCTTAGAAACATAGTACACAAATGAGGGATTCATGCATAAAATTTTTGGGCTTTCATTGAAAAAAATTTTTCAGGTGCTGAAGGTCATCAAACTTTGCTTTGGGAACAGGTATAGGTCCAGCATATGCTAGTTCAGGAAGGCGAAAAGAGCCGTCAGGTAGAGATTCGATTTTCCTCTTCCATTCGGTGACATCACTTTTATCATTCATGCCGTTGTAAGTATGCCAAT
This sequence comes from Schistocerca cancellata, assembly GCF_023864275.1. Classification (NCBI taxonomy): domain Eukaryota; kingdom Metazoa; phylum Arthropoda; class Insecta; order Orthoptera; family Acrididae; genus Schistocerca; species Schistocerca cancellata. The sequence goes on from NC_064634.1 coordinate 120,431,747, forward strand.
GTAAGATCATTCTAGGATGGTGGCTGGTGATCTTCAGTTTCCTCACTGGACGTGTTTTACAGGGCTATTGTTTTACACATAAACGGGAAGGAAAGGTAGTTCACGATCTGAATATTTCTTGAATGTCAGAAGCAATGAATTTAAATGATCTTGGTTTGTTTCTCGAGTTTTGGAGAACTTCGTTCCACTCAGACGGAAGTCCAACCACTGACTTCTGGTTAACTAAACCTATGTTTTTATCGCATTCTAAATACGAATGTCCTCTTATTGGAAAAACCATTTGTATTGTATCTAGTAGTTTGGTGTATGTACGTAGTAGTGTAATATTCTAGACACAAAGTAGCTCTTCTTTTGACCACCACACAAGTCACAAAAAATTGAAAATTCCTTTACTTCAAAGTCAAGGTGATGAAAAATGAAATCTCACAGCATGGAACAAAACATCTCATCTCCTCCTTTTTTGCCGGAGGTTTGAGGATACGTGTAGAATATAACTTCAGAATCTGATAATTGGTGTATGTTAAATATGTAGAATGATGGTTGCCGTCGATAGCAAACATCATTTGTGCTGATATTTGGAAGAGGCAGGTTTTTCTGAAAGTCCTTGAGGATTGCTTCTTTGGTCTTGTCTTTCTGTGCTGCAAGCCTAGCATTTTCTTTAGTTTATAAAAAGAATCAGCTGCCTTTAAGTGTAATTTATTTTTTGTAGTAGGTTCTTTAGTTCATAGTTAAGTTACAAAGCTTCATTCTTAGTAGTAGTAGACAGGCTTAGTTTCGAATGAACAGATTCTATTTTCACAGTAAAATCGTCACACCTTGGATAGCCAAAAGTCAAATTAAATTTGGTGTTAAATATTTCTCTCTACTTTTCCAGCGATATGTTATTGTCTGGGAAAGCCTTTTTGTAGAGACAAAACGCTTTACTCACGTTAAGTTCCTCTGGTAAGTATCGTTTTTGAGACTTAGCTAAGCCATAGTGCGACTTTCTGTATTAAAGGGACTTAATGGTTCAGTTACAGAATTTACAATATCATCAGGAAGATTTTTAGGCCTGGAGCTGTTTTCCTCGCATATCCAATGGTGGTAAACCCTTCTGTTTTGAGATTCTGTTGTAGATTTTGCAGCCTTTTAGCTGTAATGCATTGAAGTGATAAAAATGATTTATAACACACAGGGATTTCACAAACCTGTTCATTCCTTATTACTCTCACCTTATAAAAATTTGAATATGTGTGAAAGTCTGTCTCGGATTCTGGTTTCCTAGACCGATGACGAGTGACGGGAAAAAACTGTATTAATCCACAAAAAAGGATCAACTGTTTTTCGTGTGATTGAATCTGATTAAACTTTGAAACTTCTTTCACTTGAATTTATGTAATTAAAACACTCTATTTTCAAGCACTTACAGTCTCGTCCTGTTTTATGGCTACTTAACCTCAACTTTGTCGTTACATCTTGTATGTGGCTAAAGGATTTTCTTTTCTTTGAACTATTTTCAAAGGTAGTATACTCTTCGTTTCCACATATTTTCATTAATATGTTATAGACCAAACAAGGCACAACAACCAATAAACCAACACTGAGGTAATACGTTTCAACGGTTAACACAAGATTAAACCACCAACAGCTGGGTGAACTGAAAGCCGAGCACTCTGCAGTCAGCACAGCTTAATAAGTGGACCCTCATACTTGTAGCTCACATACAATGGCACCCTCTTCTTTCTTGCCTAAACCACATATTTTTGTTGTCTCTGTATCCACAGACATTCATCTTTTTGGCCTTCTGGGAGTAGTTCAACATATTATGTTGGGGTTAAGCTATACAAATTCACTGCAATCTCATTTATCATAAGAAGTGGACACTCATCCTTTTTCCGTGGGCTCCTCATATGTGAACGTTCCCATGTTTGGCAGGCGGACACCAACGAGATACACAGATTTTGTTTGTCTGTACTACTGAATCATGACAAGTCTCCTTAATGCATATTTTCTGTTTATATTTCTTGGTTACAAATAATGTTGATTAAAGGGTCAGCCAACAGGACCGCAGAGTTCATCATATTGCGTTTATCTTGTGAGGATCGTTCTAAAGCACTGTACTGCTATGCATGTTTCACGGCGTTGTGTGAGTTGTGTTTCGTATCTCCTCCACTACGCTGTGACAGCATTGCATTTGCAGAACGAGTGATGGTGACGGGAATACAAATGCAATCATTAGGTTCGTGTCCGCCGCCAGTGTGCGGTTTGTACGGTGACGGATGCCAGATTATTATTACCGCAGCAACATAATGTCCTAGTGTAAGCAACGTGCGGCTGATAAATACACACTGGTCGTGTTGTGAAACCGCCGATTAAATTGAAACCCAGCTGCGGTCGACAATGCGGCCAGTAGTTTAAGCCACAAGGATATTTTTCACTCGCTACATTTAGCTACCACGGTACCAGCTGAAGCTTAATACTTTCGACATTAGAAGTTATGTGTAGAACTTTTACATTCTGACACGTTTACCCATCAAACCAAACGTTAACCGAATGCTATAATTGTGACGTCATTTTTATAGACACGTTCACTTATAATTTATCCACTGAACTCTCAAAAATCGAAATAAGTGGCCAAGGAATAGAAAAGCAACTGGAATCACTGAACAGAGGAAAGTCCACTGGACCTGACAGGATACCAATGCGATTCTACACAGAGTACGCGAAAGAACTTGCCCCCATTCTAACAGCCGTGTACCGCAAGTCTCTAGAGGAACGGAAGGTTCCAAATGATTGGAAAAGAGCAACTCGTCGAGCAGATGCGCAAAACTATAGACCTATATCTCTGACGTCGATCTGTTGTAGAATTTTAGAACATGTTTTTTGCTCGCGTATCATGTCGTTTTTGGAAACTCAGAATCTACTATGTAGGAATCAACATGGATTCCGGAAACAGCGATCGTGTGAGACCCAACTAGCTTTATTTGTTCATGAGACCCAGAAAATATTAGATACAGGCTCCCAGGTAGATGCTATTTTTCTTGACTTCCGGAAGGCGTTTGATACAGTTCCGCACTGTCGCCTGATAAACGAAGTAAGAGCCTACGGAATATCAGACCAGCTGTGTGGCTGGATTGAAGAGTTTTTAGCAAACAGAACACAGCATGTTGTTATCAACGGAGAGACGTCTACAGACGTTAAAGTAACCTCTGGCGTGCCACAGGGGAGTGTTGTGGGACCATTGCTTTTCACGATATATATAAATGACCTAGTAGATAGTGTCGGAAGTTCCATGCGGGTTTTCGCGGATGATGCTGTAGTATACAGAGAAGTTGCAGTATTAGAAAATTGTAGCGAAATGCAGGAAGATCTGCAGCGGATAGGCACTTGGTGCAGGGAGTGGCAACTGACCCTTAACATAGACAAATGTAATGTATTGCGAATACATAGAAATAAGGATCCTTTATTGTATGATTATATGATAGCGGAACAAACACTGGTAGCAGTTACTTCTGTAAAATATCTGGGAGTATGCATGCGGAACGATTTGAAGTGGAATGATCGTATAAAATTAATTGTTGGTAAGGCGGGTATCAGGCTGAGATTCATTGGGAGAGTCCTTAGAAAATGTAGTCCATCAACAAAGGAGGTGGCTTACAAAACACTCGTTCGACCTATACTTGAGTATTGCTCATCAGTGTGGGATCCGTACCAGATCGGGTTGACGGAGGAGATAGAGAAGATCCAAAGAAGAGCGGCGCGTTTCGTCACAGGGTTATTTGGTAACCGTGATAGCGTTACGGAGATGTTTAACAAACTCAAGTGGCAGACTCTGCAAGAGAGGCGCTCTGCATCGCGGTGTAGCTTGCTCGCCAGGTTTCGAGAGGGTGCGTTTCTGGATGAGGTATCGAATATATTGCTTCCCCCTACTTATACCTCCCGATGAGATCACGAATGTTAAATTAGAGAGATTAGAGCGCACACAGAGGCTTTCAGACAGTCGTTCTTCCCGCGAACCATACGCGGCTGGAACAGGAAAGGGAGGTAATGACAGTGGCACGTAAAGTGCCCTCCGCCACACACCGTTGGTTGGGTTGCGGAGTATAAATGTAGATGTAGTTGTAGAAAGTGTCCATCTTCATCACACATGTTATGTAACTCACATTACCGGCATCGGCTCGCTGCCATCATCAAGTACTCAATATCACCGTCGAATGATTTGTAAACGTGGGTGCATACGAAGTGTACCAATGTGTACAGATTATTCGACAATAATATTAGCACATGAATTATTTTAACGATCTGATTATGGCAGTAAATGTCAGTCTTGATCACGTATGTTATACAAATCACATCGCCGGTTTCGGCTCACTGCCATCATCAGGTCACTAAAAGGATTGAGACAGATATGTCGTCATCGAATAACTTGCGCACATAGGTGCATACAGAATGTATCCATCTGTACAAATTATTCAACGATGATAATGTATCCAAATAATTTTAGTGATCTGATGGAGGCAGGCCGGCCGAAGTGGCCGAGCGATTAAAGGCGCTACAGTCTGGAACCGCACGACCGCTACGGTGCAGGTTCGAATCCTGTCTCGGGCATGGATGTGTGTGATGTCCTTAGGTTAGTTAGGTTAAAGTAGTTCTAAGTTCTAGGGGACTTATGACCACAGCAGTTGAGTCCCATAGTGCTCAGAGCCATTTGAACCATTTTTTGATGGAGGCAGTAAGCAGAAATCAGCAATGTGAGTTGTATTACATATGTCATCAACTCGGGCATTTATAAACATAATTCACAAAACAATTTCGTCTGAAAAACAAGTGTGAATAACTCCTACTGATGACTCATACCCTAAGCAAGCTGACGCCGAGCGATGTAGCGACTTCTTCTTGTGTGCCTTTTCAGCGGAAGCAGTGGTTCTGGGTGTCTGGTACGAAGTAGTGCGTCGTACCCCAGTTTTGTACACAGTGGAAGTAATTCCACTTTGGTGATCTGGGATAAATTCATTCATATTACTATCGAAGAAAAAGGATCACTGCTGAGCGTGAGTGTGACTGAACTTCTACGACGTTTAGGAACCTGCTTTAGGAATAGTGACACGAACTCGCACCGTTATTCAAACGAATAGCGACTACCATTCTCATCCCGCAGGTAAATTTTCAACTTTTTCTCTAAAAAGAGAGAGAGACAGAACGTACTTCACAACGCACCACGCATATGCTAATGACAGCCCACACAAGATTCTTCTTTGGTTGTGCAGTTGTCTGTGTACCCAGTAAAATAAGATATGACCCAGACTTCAATACTCATTTTATAGGCCTTATAGACAATTAACACAGCAGTGCCGAATGAAGCGACAGGAACGCTCTCCATAAAGACGAAGAAGTTATTTTCTTTCAAACGCATTGTCTTCCAAGAACATTGGCGATCAGTAGGATGGTCCATGGTTTTCTATGGCTATTCTGAGCAGCGATTCTGTGATCAACTCAATTACTGGGTTATGTTCTTTGGCCAGGAAAATCTCTTATGTTCTGGACTACGTCTGTCGACAATCTTTTCTTAAATCATTGGTGGCGACGGGTTGTATTTGTTGTGGCTGAAGTATTCGTTTACTTCTCTTGATGATGTCGAGAAGTTCTGCATCTTTTTCACACACCGCACAACCGCCAATTTTGAAATGTTATCTTTCCATGAGATTCTTAATATCCTTCGATACACCCAGATTTCAAATGCCTCCTAATCCGCGGTAAGTGCCTAGATTAGACTACTGAATACGTCGCACTGGAGTAGTTGGCTGCGATATGTAACACTTACGTCAGTGCTAGTCAAAACATTCTCTATTTTCTCGGAGTAACTTCTGCCCTGATCTATTCCTCATCTAGTTCCTTGAGAAGTTTCTTGGTTTAATACCTCAAACGTTCATGTTATGTAACCATTCCCGAACGTGAATTACACTTTTAAAAAAGTCCGACTCCCCACGAACCAATTATTTGAATTGGAGGGAAATCGGTACAAGTGATTTACATGTACAGACACACCAGTGATCAAGGAGGGAAATCGGTACAAGTGATTTACATGTACAGACACCCCAGTGATCAAAATTACAGAAGAAATGGATGATTTATTCAAGAGAAAGAGCTTCAGAAATTGAGCAAGTCAATAATTCGTTGGTCTACCTCTGGTCCTTAAGCAAGCAATTATTCGGCTTGGAATTGGTTGACAGGGTTGTTGGATGTCATTCTGAGGGATCCTGTGACAAATTCCAGACAACTGTCAAAGTCCGAAGCTGGCTCTAGAGCCCTGTCCAGAATGCTCAGAACGGAGACAACCGGCGACCTTGCCGGCCAACGCAGTGTTTGGAAAGCAGCAAGTCAAGCAGTAGAAACTCTCAGCGCATGCGGGCGGGTGTTATTGTACTGAAATGCAAGTCCAGGATGACTGGCCATCAAGGGCAACAAAACGAGACGCAGAATATCACTGACGTACCGATGTTCCTTAGGGCGCCGCGGATGAGAACCAAAGCGGTCCTTGCTTTGGAAAGAAATGACAGCCCGGAGCATCACTCCTGGTTGGCGGACGGTGTGCCGGATGAGTCAGGTTGATGTCCGACCACTGTGCAGGGCGTCTCCATATTCGTCTTCGATGTTCATCAGGGCTCAGTCCGAAGCGATATGCATAACTGAAGCCAATTCCGCTACAGGCAGTGAGAATCTATGCCTCCAATGAGCTCGAGATTTTGTCGATCCAACTCGGTATTTGGTATGATATCTCTCAGGAGAACTCCGAGATACTCCATCATTCGATGCCAAGCCCAATAACTGCTTGTATAAGGGCCAGAGGTGGACCTATGTGGTACTGATTTATTCAATTTCTAAAGCTCTTTCTCTCGAATACATCAACCAATATTTCTAATATTCTAATTATTTGTTTGTCTGCACATGTACATCATATTCGGACAATTCCACCGTGGTGCGGCTTGATGCGTCTTTCTTCTCCTCGTAGAGCGTACTTCTCGGCTTCTGCATCCATTTTGTCCTAATGACGTTTAAACGCAAGCCCATGATATTATTCTCTTCAGTAACTGTGTTTAATAGTTCTTGCAGACCTTTCAGCTTGGTTGCCAGTAATCAGTGTCATTAGTATATCACTTGTTCTTAACGATAGCTCTATTAACCATTACTCCTTGATACTTTTCATGACCACTATCTCGCACAGTCTCTTCAGAACAGATGTTGAAATGTAATGGGAAGAGGATACAGCCCACGCAAACCCCTTTCGTAATCGATAGTTGTTCTGGCAGCTGACCGTCCACAAACAAACTAGCGCTTTTCCATTACCCGAATATCACCACAATCCAGCCCCAGTTCACCTAAGATATTCGTCAGTTTTTCATGCTACACCGTCTCAAAGAGCTTGCTTTTCCTAATCGATAATACACAAAAATAAATATCGACATAAGCACAACGACATCGTTGAATCAATACAAGAATAACAGGTAACCTTTTCCGAGTCTGAAAACCACTCCTCAATCCAGACTGAGGGTGTCCAATGCCGTCTTTACACTTACTTTGCATTCTCAAGTACATAATTTTAAGAAAGAACCTGAAGCCGTGACTCATTCAACTCATCATTGTTTAGTTATTTTAGTGGTTTGCATTAGAATTTTGGGGATATGGTGCAACGTTGATTTGAGCCATTCATGATCATGATTACGGCTCGACAGATAATTCTGAACAAACAAACAAGAAAGGAAAGAGAAAGTTGGTTCATGAGTACCTTCAGTACTTGAAACTCATTTCGTCACGACCTGGAGCCTTCCTACTCTTTAGTATCTTTTATATTGTTGCGGAATTCTTTACTTCTACTCATTTGATATCCAACGATCGCTCTCCAAACACCATAATCGACAGGTTTGTTGTTCTTGAAGTGGTTTTGAATGTATTCGTTCCACACTTCCAGTTTATCTTCTGTTCTAGGGAGGGTGTCGACATCTTTGTTTATACGGATCCCATTTTCGCTGCTGTTGTAAATCCCTGCTGCTTGCCTTTCTTTCTTGTTCATGTTGAGTGGGTCATGCTTTGCTTTCCATTCTGTACCAACACATGCCTCTGAAGAAGTGTTATTTTGCACAGCATATTTCTTCCGTACTATTTTCTATAATTTCGACAACATTACCGAGTCTTGTAAATGAAATTCACCTACGTTATTGATACAAAGAACGCCAAATGTAGAATAAGACAGATATACGTATTGCTAAAGGAATCTATTATTAATACATTTTCTCGTCAAATCTGCATGACTGACATCTTAGATGTACTGCATCTTCAGATCCTTCCGGCATGTAGTTACATGGAGTTTTCGTTCTGTCAAGGCAATGCTCCACTTGGGACAAGAAGGAAACTACACAGCAATTCCTCAACTCGATAGCTTTCTTTATAGAGCTGCATCGATCCTTAAGTTTTGACTTGTGTTCTTAATAGCGTGGTCTTCTTTATGTTGCGCAGATAGATTACTGTCACATCGCCTTTACCACGGATGTACACAACATAGATAATCTCAACCCTGATATACCAAAAGACTATTCGATAGACCTTCTTCTCTTGGGCAGTTTGTGCAAGGACTTACTAAGAACTTATGACTTCGAATATTTTGTGTGTGTGAAAATAGATTTTCAAATAAAACGAACTTTATTAATCTTCTACCTCTTTATTCTACATGTATAATGTAAATGTCTAAACATTTAATTATCTTTGCAGCATACACATTTCTCTCAACGAGAGCCCAGTTTTGTGATACCGTCACTGTACAAGGTTTGGCTTTGTTGATGGAGCCACAACTTTACCTCTGCTTGCACCGCTTCGTCACTTTCCCTCGAAAGTGTCTAAATTTAGGAAACAGATGATGATCGAATGGGGGCAAAGGAAGACTTTATGGAGGATGATCGATGTCAACGAACCAAGGCGTCGTGTTATTGCAGATGTAGAAGAGTTCGTATGTGTTGTGTCATTGTCATGCTGAAGGACAGGGTGCTCCATGTCTGCACGAACAATTCGAATTCGTGCTTTCACTTTTCTGAGGGTCTCGCAGTACACCGAAATATTTACGATACTCACAGCCATGTTACATGATACCTAGTGGCAGGAGATTGTCACTTACGTCAGGGAAGACGGAAAGTAGACCGATTAATATGCATGAAATGCAATATCTCAGCCGATATTTAGAAAATAATAAAAAGTTCGGAAGCACTACGTTCTAGTACGCCCTCGTAATTAATTATACGCCTTCAGTAGTTAATTGTCGATGAGTATGTGGTATAGTGTACCGTGAGAGGAAAAATATCATCTGCAGCAAAACAACAAAGAACTTTGCTGTCTTCTTCCGACAAAGCTGTAGACTCCCTAAGACAATACTTTTTTAGAAGACCCTCCTATCAATGTTGCGTCATTTTTTCCCAGTGTCAATCCACATCTATATCTAGATCTAAGTGGATGCTCTGCAAATCACATTTAAGTTCCGGGAAGAGGGTTCATCGCGCCACCTTCACAACAATTCTCTATTATTCCAACCTTGTACAGCGCTAGGTAAAAGAACACCTATATCTTTCGGTCGTTCTCTGCTTTCCGTTATTTTAATATGGTGATCGTTTCTCCCTATATAGATCTTCGTCAACAAAATATTTTCGCATTCGGAGGGGAAAGTTATGATTGAAATTTCGTGAGAAGATGCCATCCCAACAAAAAACGCTTTCGTTTTAATTATGTTCGCCACAATTCCTGTATCATTTCAGTGACAGACTCTCGCCTATTTCGCGATAACACAAAACGTGCTGCCCTATGTGAACTTTCTCGATGTACTCCGTCAGTCCTATCTGGTTATTATCTCACGCCGTGCAGCAGTCACGCAGAGAAGAAATTTGTGTCGACACTGCATTCACAGCAACTCTAATCGAGCTAGAGATTAGCTTTAGCAATATTTAGCTCCAACTGTGGAGAAACGAATCAGCCAAATTAGTTTATTGTTGTTGTGAGAACTGAGAGGGCACTATAACATGCACACTGCTCCAACCATGAATGTGTATATCACCAGGGCTGAGCACATGTTTTCTTGGATAACAAGAAACATAGGGAAAGCTTCTGCTGGAAAGTTTAGCAAAGGCCTGATTAGTTTTGTAGGAATTGCAGTGGGAGAGAGCGGCCTTGCAGTCGGCAGCTCGTCGCAGCTTAACGTAAATACCGCATGCAGAGGTGTAAACTTTGTTGATTCAGTGTAAACTCGAGTGTCCTTGGGCAAACTTGCACTTAAATTTGTCACATAACTAAACATCCACCGTAGACTTGATTGTCGTCCTAAATAGTACCGAATTTGGGCTCAAATTTGTCCCATAACTAACCATCATCCACCGTAGACTTGTCATCCTAAATAGTACCGGACTTTGAACCGGAATCGGACGCTTTTCGTAGTACTGACCAACATCATAACGTATGTGTAGGAGCAATTTTGTAAAGAAACTTCCGTTTAAACTTTCACATTATTGTGCTTAGGATTAATTTTCTTTCAGAGAGTTAATATTTAATAGTGTTGTGAAAAGAATTATCTCACTTTTTGATGCTGGCGAGATGCGTCATTCATTGTGTTGTTTTTTTGTTGTCGAGTTGAAAACTATGTAAAAGCTGTAATTTTTGTGCTAAAATTTTGCGACATTAAACTTGTCATTTCAACTTACACAGTTGTTCTAAGTTCTAGAATAAGCACCCACGTCACAACTGTACATCTTTCTGCAGAAGAGTTAAGGAAGTCCGATCCAAATACAGGTTTGATTTCTGCCTAGTATTAACTGAGTGAGAGCTGCTTATTCTTAGGAATAAGCTAATATTATTAACAAGAAATTACAGTAAAGAATATACATATTGAAAAGCCAATGTCAAAATAATAAGACAAGTTAATAGAGGTCGAGAAGATATTCGCGAACGTACACCACTTATTGCACGAACCGCCCTTAGCTGAGCCAAAAATATCCTTTTAGAATGGGAAGATTTACCCCAAAATATAATACCTTAAGACATAATCGAATGAAAATAAGAAGAAACGACTAATTATCGTGTCGGATGATCACTTACTTCAGATACCGTTCGAATAGTTTGAACAAGATGCTGAAAGTGGGCTTTCCACGACAGTACACTATCTGTCAGAACACCTAGAAAATTGAACTGTTCAGTTTCGCTAATCATATGGACATTGTGTGAAATTGAAAGGTCGGTTTTTGTTGAATTGTGTGTTAGAAACTGTAAAAACTGAGTCTTACTTTGATTTAGTGTTAGTTAATTTTCTACAAGCCATGAACATATCTCATAGACTGCACTATTTGAAACCGAGCCCACCTTGAACTCAACATCCTTTGCTACCAAGCTAGTGCCATCAGCAAACATAAATAATTTACAGTTACCCTTAATACTATAGGGCATATCATTTACATAAATAAAGAACAAGAGTTCCCCTAACACTGATCCCTGGGGCATCCCCCACTTGACTGTACCCCACTCATACCCTACATCACAGCCATTCTCAACTCTGGGAATAATAACCTATTGCTGCCTGTTGCTAAAGTAAGAGATGAACCAATTGTGAGCTACTCCCCGTATTCCGTAATGCTTCAACTTTTAGAGCAATATTTTGTAATCAACACAATCGAACGCCATAGATAAATCAAAACATATGCCTAGCGTTCGAAACATTTTGTTTAACACATCCAGTACCTCACAGAGAAAAGAGACTATAGCATTTTCAGTTGTTAAACGACTTATAAAACCGAACTGTACATTTGACAGCAAATCGTGTGACATAAAATTATCAATTATCCTTATGTACACAGCCTTTCCAATAACTTACGCAAACATTGATAACATAGAAATAGGTCTAGAATTTTCTACATTAGCACTTTCTCACATTTTAGATAGTGCCTTTGCTACTGAGTGCGTTAATCATTGAGGAAACTGACTATTCCTAAAGGAAAAATTACAAATATGGCTAAATACAGGGCTAACATGTGCAGCACAGTACTTTAATACTCTGGTAGGCACTCCATCATATTCATGAGAGTCGATAGTCTTCAGTGATTTAATTATTGACTCAATCCCCCACTTGTCTGTATCACAGAGGAGCCGGCCGGAGTGGCCGAGCGGTTCTAGGCGCTACAGTCTGGAACCGCGCGACCACTACGGTCGCAGATTCGAATCCTGCCTCGGGCATGGATGTGTGTGATGTCTTTAGGTTAGTTAGGTTTAAGTAGTTCTAAGTTCTAGGGGACTGATGGCCTCAGAAGTTAAGTCCCATAGTGCTCAGAGCCATTTTTGTATCATAGAGGAGTATTTCTGACATCAATCTTGGAAAGGCATTCGCCAAGAGAGTTATATGATTCTCTGTAGAAACTAAATTTTTATTCAAATGACCAGCAATTCTCAGAAAATGATTTTTAAATACTGTACATATATCTGATTTATCAGTAGCACATATATTTTTACTAAGAACTGACTTTACATCGTCGACCTTGTGCTGTTGACCAGACACTTCCTCCACAACTGACCGTATGGTTTTAATTTTATCCTGTGAATTACCTATTCTATTTGGGTACCACATACTCTTTGAGTTCCTAATAACATTGTTGAGCACCTTACAGTACCGTTTGTAATGGGCTACTGTAGCTTGATTGTGAATGCTAACATTTTGATATAATTCACGCTTTCTTCTACATGATATCCTTATCTTAGTAGTCAGCCATCCAGACTGCATTTTACTGCTAGAACCCAGTTTAGAGCGTTCTAATGGAAAGCAACTGTCAAAGAGTATGAGAAATGTGTTAAGGAAAGCATTATATTTGTCATCTATGTTATCGGCACTATAAACATCCTGCCACTCGTCTTCCTTGACAAGGATCAAGAACTCTGTATTGCCATTGGATTAATTTTCGTACATAGTCTGTAATTATATGTGACAATTGTTTGAGTACAAGAGCCTTTTAGTTTTAAGATTTGTGCCTCATCTTCTGAAAGGTTTAAACGCACAATTGCCGGATGGGCGTGGATATATTGGAAAAACGTAGAATATAAATAAAATATTACTTAGAATATTAATTAGTATAAGTGGTTACAATGATTGTGGCGTGCAACTGCTGAAACATTAGAACAATTACGCAGTTCAGTTGACTTGCAGACAAGACGGCCACTTTTATGTTCATGAAGCCGTCCACATAGGACGCATATCTGCCATCGCTGCAAATAATTATTTGACACACCACCATTTTTCTATTTTATTGAGACGCAATCTCACGAGGCGTACTCATAGTTGCACACAACAACAGAATTAATGTAATGTGTGTGTAATTTAAAATAGTGTAATATTATGTCAATACAGTGATCTTATTTAATCCGTAGTTTCATTTATGTTGCAAGCTTTTGTTCCAGTTACACTACGTCTTGGCATGGTAAAGGTTCCGTGTTACAAACTTTGCAAAGGTCCAGCACGAACCCAAACTTTGGAATTATTCAGTCTATTAAGTCCAATAAAGAAATATTTTAGAAAAATCACTCACGGTCAAACTTACAATGAACGGACCTTACGGAAGAAAGCATTGTCAAGGGCCCAAAGTTTGAATAAACTGATCACATACTACTATCATTATCTATTATTATTTGTGTGTTCTCTGTTATTCTCAAACCAGACAGGAAAAGCCATCTTAAATCAAACTGGCGAGTTCGTGTCTGGATCTTTTATTGTGCTTGTTACATAGTTTTTCTTCGTTGCATGGATAATGGGACGAGCCATTGCTATTGGATATTTGTAAAGATCAAACAACAAGACGAGCCATTGTAATTATTGATGAAACCTGGAATCTACACTGCATACTTCCATCCAAGGTAACACATCGCGTTTTTATATTAGCATGCTAGTCCAAGCACTTTCAGTAACTGTAGCTTGCTTCCCAGTGTAGTGAAAATTTCCCGTAAGCGTAGCAGTCATTTTTGCCCAAGATCGCTTATTCTAAATTATTTTTGTCATACAGTTTCTTTCAACAATACAGTCATACCATTCCACAAAATGGCCGAGTTTTGTCATGTGCTACGCAAAATGGCAAGCAACCATTAATGTTAATTGTTTCACCATTAATTGTAATTCCTGCTCAGTTAAACCAACATTGTTGCCATGCGGAATTAATTTCATTAAATCATTCTGAAACGTGTTTAAAGAATTTTATTCGTTACTTGTAGCGTGGTGGTAACACGTAAACAATTAGCAAAAATGGAACAAGACAGACAACAGACGCAAACCGAATTCAACTTGAACATTGAACAGAACATTGACAATGACTCCAGAGTTGACTCCAATAGCAACGATCAATCAACAGTTCATATGCCTAGTGGCGAAAATTTCGTAAATAGATCGACCAATAGTCAAATAGCTAAATAGAGCTCAGGGACCATTTTTGTCCGCGACGTCATGTCAAACGATGTGACGGGGGCAGAGCAATTTCAGTTAGCAAATATTGCCAGCATGTTTGATGCTATTATGAAGCAAATGACTGAAAACAAAAATCACATGACATCAGTACAAAATCAGATGATTGAAAACAAAAACGACACTGACTAACACACGACAGTTTTAAAAACGGGGCATGATTAAGGCTGAATTAAGAGTAGTAAAAACTTGTAGTGACACTTTTTGTGAAAGATTAGGCCCGATTAACACGAGACTGATCCGCGAAGTGTCCGAACTCGACTCAGAATTTTCCGAATTGAACATACAGCAGGAAAAAACCACAAAACACCTAAAGGGTAATCAGGCCAAAGCCAAACATTTAAACGCTACGTGCGAGGCTGTTGCCTCTCAAGTCAAATCTTATCTGTCAGTTCATGACTCAGTAACAGAGGGCCGAAGTGGCCGTGCGGTTCTAGGCGCTACAGTCTGGAGCCGAGCGACCGCTACGGTCGCAGGTTCGAATCCTGCCTCGGGTATGGATGTGTGTGATGTCCTTAGGTTAGTTAGGTTTAATTAGTTCTAAGTACTAGGCGACTGATGCCCTCAGGAGTTAAGTCGCATAGTGCTCAGAGCAATTTGAACCATTTGACTCAGTAAAAACATGTATTACTGTAACTGAAGGCCAAGTTAACACCATGGATAAACAACCTACAGAAAAACTGCAATTACACACGGACAACCATTTCTCCAACATAAATAAAGAATTTAGTGACTGGATTGATCAGAAAAGTAAATGTTTTGATCAATGTATAGAAAGAAAAATTAGCGACGGCTGTGCACGACACCGTAATGGAATTTGTCAAATATAATAAATATATTATAGCTGAGGCAGCTCAGTCCAACGCAGCACAACACAAACAACTAAACGATTACATACGACCGGAGTGTAGTACTGCTAATAAACAAAATGCTCGCTTTGGTAATGAAAACAGATACATAGTTGACACGTATCCTCCGTACACAACACGCGCTTCACAGCAACAATAGTGCACCCGTACACATGATACCTAATTACAATAGTGACATTTATGGGCAATACATTCATTTTCATTCACCAGCCGATCACTACAACAATTACAATGAAAGCAATCGACATTACAGTGCCAAAGAAGAAGAAAGTCTGATTCAATTTCCCAGGAAAACGTACTGTACTTCCTGACATTTTTCTGAAAGCGTTCCCAAGAGCTTGGAGTGACCGAAAGAGATATTCTTATCTTGTAGATTACATCCAGGGTGTGACACAGCTGTCTGGTCATACAGTTAAGCCGACATATGCGTGACATATGAACAATTTGAAAGAGCTCTCTTGGCCAAATTTTGATCGCTATCGGTACAAGAACGTCTTAGGAAACAGATTGTGGAACCAGAGCCTTTCAATGCTAAGCATGATAATTTGCGCCCATATTTTGAGAAATATTTGAATATGGCATACTTTCTTGATGAACTTGTAGCTATGCGCGATGTACTCTGCTCACTGAGAGCCAGATTGCGTTTTAACAGTAAAGAGAAGTACTGCACATTCCAGACAATGATGCACGATATTTTCTGACTGTGCTTGATTCTGTTATATGAGGATCAACGTTCCGCACGGCAGAACAGCTTCCACAGTGTTTACGTCAGTGACATGCCAAACGCGCAGACTAGCCAACTTAATTCTGGTGCGCTGCCCGCTGTCGTTTACGCAGCGCAGCACAATCAACACCTCCCTTCTGTAAACCAATAAACGTACCAAAATCAGCAGTCACACCCCATTATGAACAATAATCATAACATATTTACACAACAAGCGACAACTCACACAAGAGGCGCCGCAACAACAATAATGGAAATAACAGACACGGATACAATAAAAAATGGAGCAAAGACGGAAGCAATTATGAGCCTGTACAAAATCAACTGCAAAACTGGAACAATAATTGCGGTAAAACATACCAAAATACAGGTCCACCACCTCAGTTCAACATCAACACAGGTCCGTGGCAAATGCCGCCACAGGCTGTACAGAATCAAAATTGGACTTTACCCACCAATCAGCAAGTAGGTCAAGGTGCTCAACCACAAAAGCCACAACAGATTGGTGAGTGGAATACTCAATACCCTGATGTACTCATAATAGAAGTTTCAAGTGAAACTCTCCTCCGCCTGTATCATCACCTGCACTAATTACGACGACGTCAAAATGAAGAAGTGGCGGAAGTAGCTCTGAGCACTATGGGACTTAACATCGATGGTCATCAGTCCCCTAGAACTTAGAACTACTTAAACCTAACTAACCTAAGGACAGCACACAACACCCAGCCATCAGGAGGCAGAGAAAATCCCTGAACCCGCCTGGAATCGAACCCGGGAACCCGGGCGTGGGAAGCGAGAACGCTACCGCACGACCACGAGATGCGGGATCAAAATGAAGACAGTCACTACTGTGCCTCAGATCGTGGCTGCCCAAGGTTTGGGGGGCGACTTCAATATCAAATCATTGTTTGATACACCCACTGATGAACAACACAGTGATCATGTGGCAAATAGTTTTGAACAGCAACCACTGTTCTTTACACGCTACAGTCATGATGAGAGCTTACCTAATGAACTATTGCAGGAAAATGCACAAAGTCGTTCACCTAGAAATGAGATTGTTTTAGCTACAACTACTGGTATTGTAGGAGGTATTCCAACCAGTATTGTTTTGGACACAGGAGCGGCTCACAGTGTTTTTTCGTATAATTTCTATAAAAAAGTGATTGAATTTTAACCTGTGGCAGAGTTTCGTGTTCAAAAGTGTAAGACTTCAACTGTCGAAGGTAATAAGTCTGGTAGAGTTACGAAACAGGTTTCTGTGACCGTTAAGGTAGGTAATGGAGCAGTACAGTGGCCATTCCTCGTGATCCAGAATCTAGTTACTAATTGTATTATAGGTTTAGATACGTAATGTGAGAAGGACATATAACATACCCCCCTCCCAGTTTCGCACCGAACTTTATTATTCACATATGCTGAAGATGAATTTATATTTAATTAATTTAGCATAATCAGTAATAGCTCCTCTGCGTCAGACTCATTGTCGTGGCCTTCTTTTATGGTGAAATTTAAGGAAAAGTACTAAATGATAACATGTCCTTTCTCAGATACTGGATTTTATTAATTAAAGCACCATTTTGTAAACCGGCATTTATAAATACTCAACAGAAGTCAAATACTGTGTGCCATTACGTATGTTCTGCCACTAACCTCCAGCCTCATTACCGAGCAACTGTCTCTAGCCTCTCCCACACCAGACCTCCACTCACGGACACTAGCACTCGACTCTCGCTCACCCACTCGCACATTGTCGACTGCACTGCAGTCTTTGTTTTAGTTTATGATCGCAGCATAGATCGTATGATCGGCGCAGTGTAAAGGTACAGCTTATAAAACTTTAGTCCGCTACTGCTACATCATAACCTAAAAGCTGGAGGCAGGTCGTGAAATAAAAACTATCCTGTTAAAGTAATTATGGCATAAAGCAACAGAGCAGTGTTACCCTCAGAGAGGAATTTTGTTATGTTGACCTAGTTGTACCTAACGGAGGTGGCTTATCGGAAGTGAAAGTCACAATTACGTAAATATTTAAACAGTAGCAAACAATATTTTACCTATCTACACTGTTCCAACAATAAGGAAAACGGTTGCCAGGCTAATTAAGCAAGAGAATGATTGACATTCTTATTCAAGAAAATAAGTATGAGTAACTTTAATGGACAAAGAAAACCTGTACTTTGACACACGTGAATGCAATGAACTCTGGCACCTGAATACAGTATGTTCACGTTAAGGTTGAAGCTACTAGATCAGAACAAACTATTTACATAAATATAACAGATAACAAACACATTATTAACTTGAGGACTTACTCAAACTGAATGGTCTCAATAACGTTACTATTAATGTTCACTATAGAATCGTAAATTGGACATAGGTTTAATATTACTTTTCAGACAAATCCCTCTATCACATGAAATGTGGATACGGTCCACAGCAAATTAAGTTACTGTGCATAGAATAAGTCTCTCACTACTAAACACCTTTATATTTAGAATGAAAATTAAATGGAATTCAGTAGCAGATTACTTCTCACTGCCTTTTGAATAAAGAAGTTACTGTTTTCATAGATAGTTGTCTTTCTATTAATCTTTATGTAGCATGAGCACAATAGACAAACTGTAGATCCTGTTACAACATTAATATGCACTTTTGATACACAAGAGGAACCCAAAATTGTACAGAATTTCACTTGAATGAGCACAATAGACAAACTGTAGATCCTGTTACAACATTAATATGCACTTTTGATACACAAGAGGAGCCCAAAATTGTACAGAATTTCACTTGAATAACAAGAGCAACTGAAACTTGCTATAATCAAGTAACTTTGTGCACTTGAACTACTTTCAATGAAGAGGGGCCCTTAATCTTCACCACCGTAGCAGAGAAAATTAAACACTCTTTCATTACATCAGTGAAACACTTAGCAAGCATGACCATATAACTCTCAACAGTTGCAGTTCTGAACTTTTACTGCAGTGAAACACAAAATTGAGATATATATTATGTCCTTACAACAAACATTATTAATCTCAGCGCACTCTATTGCCATATTAATCTTAATATGCTTTCAATAAAGGACACTCGGTTGTACTTCAAAGAGAGAGGAACCTGAGAGGTGTTGTGATAAGGAAAAAAATTAAGGTAGGTACATAAATTCAGTTATAAATTACGTTATATTTGAGCACACTAACACATCCAATGAGCTGTTCCTTCACTGTACATTACTAAAGCTCTTCTGTTCTATTACAGTGATTGCGCAATGTGGTGGCGAGTGCATGTAGGTAGATGGATTTGCAGGTAGAATTGCTGGACTGTCTTTTCTTGGTGGCGATGATAGATACTAATTTCAGAATAGTTCCAGCTCTTTGTCCATCCATCCAAGGCATTGGAAAGCGTCAGGGAAAGCCTCTCTCGGAATCAGCAAAATACACAACTTCTACATGAGAAGTTGATAGTTTGTTAACTCGTCCCCGACTGACTCTTGGTTCCACCTTTTCTACCTTGGCCAACCACAATTTGCGGACGCTGCACAGTTCCGTTCCCGAGGGGAACCACAACACCTTTAGCATACAAAATAACTAAGAACCCTAAGTGAAGGTCAGCAGTTTACATAACCGCAAACAAACATTTTGAAATAAAACAGAACATTTGCATATATTGGTAGTCCTACACAAAATTATTGAAATAAAATTGTTTAATTTTAAAGATAACCAAAGAGATTATATGAGGAAGACAAAAGATCATTTTCTCATATTGTGCATATTACAGAGATTACACTTCATTGCAGTATCGAATTAATCGTACGCTAATTACAGAAGTTCAACGATGGGATGTTGAACAAAATAGAAAGCTAAATCAATCAACAAAAGTTATGTAACGTCTAAGCTGTGGTGTTACAAGCTGTGTAAGGGTACTGTACGTTTACAGACAGTATTATTGACTTCTCGAAACGTAAATATATCTTAGACTAAAGGGCAGTGAAATGACGATTGATTTGGATAACAGGACTCTGAGGCATGACATATATTGTACTGGGTACAAAACTCAACTTTTGCAAAAAAGCGACGAAACGAACATACAGACACCTGATGCAGAATATAATTATTTGAAAACACTGATTAGCCATAACTTAAGTGAAACTACTGCTATTACAGGTGACGGACGCAATAAGCTTTATCAAGTACAATCTAAGTTCATATAGGTCTTGACTAAGCTACCAGGTGTTATTAAGACATCTGATTATAAAATTAAAGGCAAGCCTCGGCAAATTTTCAACCACAAAACCTATAATGTACCACTATCTCAACGACCTGCGGTGTGGCAAGAATTTAAACAGATGTTA
Source organism: Schistocerca cancellata (assembly GCF_023864275.1). Lineage (NCBI taxonomy): Eukaryota > Metazoa > Arthropoda > Insecta > Orthoptera > Acrididae > Schistocerca > Schistocerca cancellata. The sequence continues at coordinate 120,452,185 of NC_064634.1, forward strand.
GAGTGGAAGATCATCGAATCTTTGACATCTCCCTACTGTAATCCATTATTTGTTGTCAAGAAATCTAAAAGAAATATTAGAGTGGTGTTGGATGCACCTACCATAACTGAAATTATACTACATTGAAAGGTCTCTGTTGGATTCCTTTCATGTTAATTTCTTAAATCTGTTGTCATTTACGGCATAAATTCCTCTTCTAAATTTACTGTGGTGTTTCTAATTATCTAGGAGACTGAGCAGTGAAACGTGTTACTTTCAAACATAAACAAGAACGATCTGTCACACTACTACACTTTAAAACACAGTTTATATGTAACTCACGTCACACAGTCTCATACGGAACCTACATCCGCTTTCTTTTATATACTGTATGTGATAAGATACTGTCATCCCCCTTCCCTTCTGTGTGAGAGGATGAATGAGCAAATGTATTTCTAGTTGCATGCTTGATGGTAGCAGACAAGCCTGTCTGCTAGAGAACAGTAGGACCGACGTCGGAACAGGTAGCTACGCTTTCTAAAAGCAGAGAGGTTTCTATACTTAGTATGGTCCTGTCCGGCCCTTGTCATGTTGGTATAGGAAGCTGCCTCTCTGGTCACTTTCGGTCTATCGGTGAAGCACGCTCGATAGGGGCCCAGGTCAGTCTGACCACTGCGAGCGTCTGAAGTGGTAACATCTCCGACTAAGCGCGTGTCTGCTAAGTTCGTAGGACAATGGATTTCTTAAGTTCAAACAAACTGAAAATTTAATCACCTTTATTTCAGGTTTAGCTCTAAAATGAAACTTCCTGGCAGATTAAAACTGTGTGCCCGACCGAGGCTCGAACTCGGGACCTTTGCCTTTCGCGGGCAAGTGCTCTACCACTGAGCTACCGAAGCACGACTCACGCCCGGTTTCACAGCTTTACTTCTGCCAGTATCTCGTCTCCTAGCTCTAAAATATCTAATTTTATCTTAAATTGCAACGCAGTGTAATTCGAGTGTGAAGTTCAGAATATCTTCCGGTAGTTGCTTTGTCACTACTTTGTGAGTAAAGTGGAAACACGTATTGATCAGTAACTCTAACTAAGATCATCAATCTTAAATGCGAATGTGCGTGAGGTTATAACGTCTCGTCTTGACAATATTTTTCAATACAGCAACTTTTCTTTATGTTCAACCCACGCGTGGTGTACTTCGTGAGACAAGTACGACGTGCTTATACAATTGTTTGACCCATCAGGTTAATAGTAAGACGATAGTAACCAGTTCGTTGTTTTTCTGTTGTAAATTGCGTTTCGATGTAATTTATTTTAATTATCAAAATTATTGTGGAGTTACACTCTTTGTGTAAACCAAGTTGACCACGTGCAGCTTGTGGTGTAAGCATCAAAGTAGCCCTCAGCGATTCTTTTCGGGAAGATTTCACAGAGAGTTAGTTTCAATTTAGTATACCAGTGTGTGGTAATTTCATGACGGACAGGATTGCGCTACAAACGTAACTTCTTTGGGTGAAAATTGAATCGGTTGGTTGTGGTTAATTTCCTCTTGCATATGTTTCAATGTTCTTCGTGTGTTATTTTATGAATGCAGTGTTGTATGTAGTCTCCCATCTTGGCTCCCTATTTGATGTGTTCCGTAAGATTACAAACTCACATTTTCACAATCCTAAATGAGGCACCAGTTTAGTTATGAATCAAGTTTGTATGCTGAAATTTTAACGGAACAATGATCAATGTTAAAATAAATGCCCAAATATAAACTGTTTTATTTCTTTTTATTAAAATTGTCTTTATATATATATCACCGGTTATCGTAAGATGACTACTAAAAGATTATAATTAATGTTAGTCTGGTTTGGAATTTGGTAAACTAGACTGGATACTTGGTGAAACTGTTGCGCAGTAATGCAAGGTTAACTTCCTCAGATAGCTCACAGCTTTTAACCCACTTTTATGGTCTTGAATATCAGCACCGCTTTCAGAACAAATTAATGTAACAACATTACAACCTGTACATACTAAACCAGAAAATTCAGAGCAACAATTAAAGTCATTTTTAGATGCTAAATATTTTTCTACAATCGACTTGAAAAATTATTTTTGGCAAGTGGCATTCACTCCTGATTCCAGAAAATATACAGCATTCGTATTTGGGATGAGAGCATATTAACTCTGTGTTTTTCGGATCGAGCGTCAGGTGAGGCATAAATATTACTGTTTTGGATGCTGTGCTTGGTAACGACTTAGTTGAGACTGTTACACATTATTTCGATGATCTTCTGATAGCTACTAACACTTGGAATGAACATCTTGAGTCCTTTGAAAAGATTCTGTATAAATTTGCACAAGCTGGTGTAACACCGTAAGTCAAAATCTGCTTGCGGTGAGAATAGGTACCATGGACACGTAATTAATGCACTAGTATATAAGAGTTGAGGGGCATGAAAGGGAAGCAGTGGTTGGGAAGGGAGTGAGACAGGGTTGTAGCCTCTCCCCGATGTTATTAAGTCTGTATATTGAGCAAGCAGTGAAGGAAACAAAAGAAAAATTCGGAGTAGGTATTAAAATCCATGGAGAAGAAATAAAAACTTTGAGGTTCGCCGATGACATTGTAATTCTGTCAGAGACAGCAAAGGACTTGGAAGAGCAGTTGAATGGAATGGATAGTGTCTTGAAGGGAGGATATAAGATGAACATCAACAAAATCAAAACGAGGATAATGGAATGTAGTCGAATTAAGTCGGGTGATGCTGAGGGTATAAGATTAGGAAATGAGACACTTAAAGTTGTAAAGGAGTTTTACTATTTGGGGAGCAAAATAACTGATGATGGTCGAAGTAGAGGGGATATAAAATGTAGACTGGCAATGGCAAGGAAAGCGTTTCTGAAGAAGAGAAATTTGCAACATAGAGTATAGATATAAGTATCAGGAAGTCGTTTCTGAAAGTATTTGTTTGGAGTGTGGCCGTGTATGGAAGTGAAACATGGACGAAAAATAGTTTGGACATGAAGAGAATAGAAGCTTTTGAAATGTGGTGCTACAGAAGAATGCTGAAGTTTAGATGGGTGGATCACATAACTAATGAGGAGGTATTGAATAGGATTGGGGAGAAGAGAAATTTGTGGTACAACTTGACTAGAAGTAGGGATCGGTTGGTAGAACATGTTCTGAGGCATCAAGGGATCACCAATTTACTACTGGAGGGCAGCGTGGAGGGTACAAATCGTAGAGGGAGACCAAAAGATGAATACACTAAGCAGATTCAGAAGGATGTAGGTTGCAGTAGGTCCTGGGAGATGAAGAAGCTTGCACAGGATAGAGTAGCATGGAGACCTCCATCAAACCAGTCTCAGGACTGAAGACCGCAACAACAACGTGCCCTGACCCGGGTAAGGTGGCGCTATTAGAAATGTTCTTTGTCCTCGCACTAAAAAACAATTCAAGTCATTTCTAGAACCTTGTTCTTTCTTTCGATAATTCCTGTCGCAACAACTGTTGAACACTAAGCATCTCCAAGATTTACTTAAGAAGAATCAGGTATAGATTTGGTCTGAGCAGTGCCAGCGAGATTTTAATAATATTAAGCACGCAGTGGTACATGCACAAATTTTAGACCATCCAGAGTTTAGTTTCGATTTTTGTATGACGTGTGACGAGTCATGCAGTTGCTTGGGTTGTTGCCTGTTTCAAGTAGTTAAGAACGGAGAAGAGGAACATTTAAAAATCACTGGGTTTGGAGGCCGTACTTTAACTGAATGTGAACGTAATTATGCCACCACTGAACTTGAAACTCTTTCTGTTGTCTGTGCTTTCAAAAAGTTTAACAATTATTTGTGTGGTAAACACACGAAAACTTTTACAGATGACCAAGCTCTGACATTTTTGTTAACATTTAAGTTACTTTATCTTAGATTATCACGCTATGCTTTATCTCTGCATAATTACTCATTTGAGATTGTATACATTAAAGGTAGAGACAACATCATTGCTGATGCTTTGTCTCGTCTTCCACAAGGTTTGAACAATTGTAAAACTGATATTTATAAAGTGAACGACTACAGAATACTCATAACGCAAGATAAATAATATTGACAATATCACATTTATTTGTGTGGAGATATGGCAGCTTTACAAAAATCTGAATCCACACTGGTAGAAGTTAAGAATTTTAGTCATAGATGAACCTGACCATCCACTGTCTAGCCATTATCTGTTATATGATGGTGTGTTATTCTATCATCATCATCCTGATGGCTCTTACGGGTGTGTCTGTATTTCCAAGGACTCTGAACAAAAATTAATCTGGCACATACACTTAGTTTGGGGACATTATGGAACAAAGAAGTGCCTCGTAATACTTAGCACGCATTGTTATTTTGCTAATATGAGACGAAAAAATCACAATGTGCTTAAAACATGCATATCTTCTCAGAAATCTAAACATCACAACCTGTCTTTAAAGACAGATTTACATTACATACTACACAGCAAACCTCTGGAAATAGTAAGGAAGGGCATTAGTGGCCGATGTCCAACAAGTAGTGATGGTGTGAAGTATATTTTAGCATTTCATGAGATATTTTCTATACATACACCAAAAAATCTGCAACTGCTAACGCAGTCATCAGACGATTCTCAGGTGACTACATTCCTCACTTGGGTACACTTAAGTCAATTTTATCTGACAGCTCCACTTACTACACAGGGTATAAATGGTGAAAAGTTTTAAATGACTATAGTATTAAGAGAATCTTTATCTCGAAGTGTAGCCCACATTCTAATCCTACTGATGAATTTCCAGAGAACTGAACCGATTCATGTGGACATATATACCTCCACAGAATTCTAATTAGGTAAGTTAGTTGCTACTATTTGAAGACGTTCAGAACAACCTGAATATACAGGGTGAGTCACCTAACGTTACCGCTGGATATATTTCGTATACCACATCAGATACTGACGAACCGATTCCACATACCGAACGTGAGGAGAGGGGCTTGTGTACGGAAGTATGTTTTTTAACACAAACCTACGCTTTTTAAATGGAACCCCGTTAGTTTTGTTAGCACATCTGAACATATAAACAAATACGTAATCAATGCCGTTTGTTGCATTGTAAAATGTTAATTACGTCCGGAGATTTTGTAACCTAAATTTGACGCTTGAAACCTCCGACGTTCAGTTGCGTGTTGTAACAAACACGGGCCACGGTCGGTGAGCAGCATCTGCAGGGACATGTTTACGATGACGACCATGTTTACGAGTGTGGCTGTAGTGCACTGTTGTGGTTTGGTCTAGCTGTCGCAGTGTCCGCATGTAGCGCTTGCTGCTATTGTTATTCTGCATTCGTGTCCGCACGCAGACCAACTGTAGTACACCGTGTTACCAGACGTCTGTGATAGTGTAGTGTTGTAGGAACTGTGACCATGGTGTGTGTATTCGAACTCTGTAAAGGCGCAGATGATACTCATCTATGGCGAGAGTCGACGAAACGCAGCTGAAGCCTGCAGAGTGTATGCAGAACGGTACCCGGACAGAGAGCATCCAACGTGCCGCACATTGCAAAACATCTACCGCCAACTGTATGCAACAGCTATGGTCGTAGCACGCCAACGGGTCCGTAACAGGCCCGTCCCAGGAGAAGCGGGTGCAGTTGGTGTGTTAGCTGCTGTTGCCATGAACCCACACATGAGTACACGGGACATTGCGAGAGCCGGTGGACTGAGTCAAAGTAGTGTCATGCGCATACTGCATCGTCACAGCTTTCACCCGTTTCATGTGTCGCTACATCAGCTATTACATGGTGATGACTTTAATCATCGAGTGCAGTTCTGTCAATGGGCATTAACAGAGAATGCGTTGCAGTTCTACCTGTTTACCGATAAAGCGGGTTTCACAAACCACGGGGCAGTGAATCTACGGAACATGCATTACTGGTCCGTGGACAATCCTCGCTGGCTGAGACAGGTAGAGCGACAGCGACCGTGGACTGTAAATGTATGGCGCGGAATCATTGGCGACCACCTCATTGGTCCTCACATCATTGCAGGGGCCCAGACAGCTGCAACATACATCGCGTTTCTACTGAATGATGTGCCAACGTTGCTCGAAAATGTCCCACTGGAAACGCGTCGACGTATGTGGTATCAGCATGATGGTGCACCTGCACATTCCGCAATTAACACTAGGCTGACCCTTGACAGGATGTTCGACGGACGTTTCATAGGACGTGGAGGGCGCATAAATTGGCCAGCCCCTTCTCCTGATCTTTCACCTCTGGACTTCTTTCTGTGGCGTACGTTAAAGGAGAATGTGTACCGTGATGTGCCTACAACCACAGAGGATATGAAACAACGTATTGTGACAGCCTGCGGCGACATTACACCAGATGTACTGCGGCGTGTACGACATTCATTACGCCAGAGATTGCAATTGTGTGCAGCAAATGATGGCCATCACATTGAACATCTTTTGTCCTGACATGTCGGGACACACTCTATTCCACTCCGTAATTGAAAACGGAAACCACGTGTGTACGTGTACCTCACCCCTCATGGTAATGTACATGTGCGTCAGTGAAAAAGACCAATAAAAAGGTGTTAGCATGTGGACGTAATTTGCTGTTCCAGTCTCTTCTGTACCTAAGGTCCATCACCGTTCCCTTTGGATCCCGACGTAATTCGGTTCTCTCCGATTCACACGTTCGAACAGCGGAGGAGTGGTACTCAAGCGTCAACTTTAGGTTACAATATCTCCGGATCTAATTAACATTTGACAAAGCAACAAACGGCACAGATTACGTATTTGTTTATATGTTGAGATGTGCTACCAAAACTAACGGGTTTACATTTAAAAAAACGTAGGATTGTGTTAAAAATCATACTTCCGTGCATTTTTTAATGGTTTGTATTAACCAGTTACACTAGCCCCTCTCCTCACGTTCGGTCTGGGGAATCGATTCGTCAGTATTAGATGTGGTTTACGAAATATATCCAGCGGTAATGTTAGGTGACTCACCCTGTACAAAACAAAACCTATATACCTAAAAAGCTTATGTTCGTCCTCAAAGAATGAAATGAAGGGAGCTGTCGCATGATGAAAAGGTAAGAGAACTACTAGCCACATTGACGCAGCATGCTAATGCAAGAAATAAATACTACTTTTGTACTGTTAAGGGAAAGCAGGAGTTCAAGGTAGGCATGCAAGTATTATAGCGTACTCACCACAAATCTTCTGCACTAAAGTGGCATTTGCTGTACGATGATCCGTATGTAATTGTCAACATACCGCATCCTGGTGCATACCTGTTGCAGACTCCTAAAACATTAAAATCACTGGGCTTTAAGCTCATCAGGACTTAAAAGTATTTCATTCTAAGCAGTAAACGTGTATCTGTAAGTAAATAGTAAGTAAACTGCATATTTATAAAACACACATATCTCTCAGTTGCACTGCAAGGAAATTAGGTAGTGTAAGTAATTTGATTTCGGCTAATCCAGCCAGTAGCAGAAGAAGAAAGAAGAGATTCCGACTTCGCCAAACGGACATAAACAACATGAGCCTGATTTTTTACGCAAGTGTTATAATGACATTTACGCAAGTGTGACGAAAATATTTATGAAACAACATAATTTACTAACTGTAGCGTCGACAAGGACTATTCATGACTGATTAACGTATACACAAAACCACACGACAACCAAACACTATCACCTAAGAACGGACAAAATGCACTTCATACTGTATAACACATGTTTATGTGAAGCCAAGATCATATACACACTCTGCACACACTCGAAACGCGAGACTTCTGTAGTTTGATATTAGTGTGTTGCTTCAGACGTTTGTCCATTAGCGTATGTGTGCATGGGCTTGTTTTCTGATGCATCCAGATGTTGTGCCTAATCTTTCCAATTTCAGTTGCCATCATTCGTGAATGCAAAATTTGGTTCAAAAATCTGTAATGTTTGTAAGATAATGTAAATACTTGTGTTCCACAGAAAGCCAAAATGTAATATATTTATATGTAATTATCTATATTTACGTAAAGAAAATGTAATATTTTGGTATGTAAATGTTATCAGAATTAGTAGTATGCATCAAAATGTGTAAAACCACGCGATTTATGTGAAAGAGATTGCTTTACAGACATTCTACCTACATCGGAATGACTGTAGCCCCGGTGAAGTATGTGAGAAAAGTTGTTAAAATTGTTTTTTATCTATCGCTATGAGAATGATCGCGATGAATGTATTTATAGAAAAACTCGTTGACGAACATTCTTTTTCCATCACTAGATAAGGTGTGAGCGCGATGGAAATGTACATGTAAAGCGCAAAAACATTTGTAGTGCATCGTCTAATGACATTCCGCGATGCAACTGTGAAAAATAAGAAACCGGTAAACCACTGGACCTACAGTCGCGACGCACAAAAGCATTGAAGACAACTCCACGGGTGGAGGAATTTTGAATGGGACTTCAGGGAATGTAATGATCTCGGAATACAACGGCCACTCTCACCTGAACAAAACAAGGATCGATTTTGCCGTCTGAAATCTTCGCTAGCCTCCCCTTCCCATACCTATTGAGGTGCAAACCGTGCCCAGTGAAACTCCATCTACTGATAGACTCAGCTGGCACCGCTGTAATATGACCCATACCTTCTCCAGCCCCACGTAACGCCACTAAAAGCCGCATTAAGATGAGGCCGATCATGAAGCTGAAAAAGTTGAGCGAAATGTACATTAGTGATACCAGTTTCAGTAGTTATCTTTACCAGGTCACCACCTACACTATGTGATCAAAAGTATCCGGACATCCCCAAAAACATAAGTTTTCCGTATTAGGTGAAATGTGCTGCCACCTACTGCCAGATACCTCATATCAGGGACATCAGCAGTGATTAGACATCGTGACAGATCAGAATGGGGTGCTCCGCGGAACTCACGGACTTCTAACATGTTCAGGTGATTGAGTGTCACTCGTGTCATACGTCTGTATGCGAGATTTCGACACTCCTAAACATCACTAGATGCACTGTTTCCGATGTGATAGTGAAGCGGAAACTTGAGATGTGATAGTGAAGTGGAAACTTGAAGGGGCACGTATAGCGCAAAAGCGTACAGGCCAACCTCGTTTATTGACTGACAGAGACCGCCTACAGTTGAATAGGGTCGTAATGTGTAAAAGGCACACATCTATACAGACCATCACACAGGAATTCCAAACTGCAGCAAGATCCAGTGCAAGTGCTATGACGGTTAGGCGAGAAGTGTGAAAACGTGGATTTCATGGTAAATGCCAATCGACGCCTGACTTGGTGTAAGGAGCGTGAACATTGGACGATTGAACAGTGGAAAACCGTTGTTTGGAGTGACGAATCGTGACTCACAATGTGGCGATCCGATGGCTGGGTGTAGGTATGGCGAACGCCCGGTGAACGTCATCTACCAGCGTGTGTAGTGCCAACAGTAATATTCGGAGGCGGTGGTGTCCTGGTGTGGTCGGTTTTTTGATGAATGATTGCTCGATGGATGGTAACCCGAGGTATGATTGGCCTCTGCCCCTCATTCTTTGAATCAAACTCAGTTTTAACCAAAGGCAAGCATTCGTCGCCATTCTGGTAACGACGCATGTTTGTGACACATTTTCTGTTTTCCTTTTAGCGTCAACATCCTTGAAGTATATTATTTTAAACATACGTCTGCACCCTCCTTGTTAATTATTCCACAAGTATAATAAAGCAGTCTAGACAATGCGTTGGTTACACGTTGTATAAATGTCCATCTTTTCAACCTATCATGCAATATCCGACAATTCTTCGAAAACGTCACGGTCTTGTGGTCGGTATGCACTATGTCTTTCTACCACCATAAGGTAACATTAAGTTTTTTAAATCCACATACTACACCTATAGCTTATTTTTCTGATACTATATAACTTCTGTCGTATTTTGTTAGAGTTCTGTTAGAAAAATTAATGGACTGGCGCTTTTTGTTTTCCCCTTGTTCCATTTCGTGAAATATGTACACCACAACACAATAATCTCAAAACTTGCCTTTCTGCATATTTACGATGAGAGTTACAAAGACCAATGTAGGAATACTATTGTTTTTGGTTCTTGGCGATAAACAGATTCTAATCACCTCTACTTATCACAGGGCTTTTGTTTTCCAGAAGTTGTTACGATATGGCCTATGAAGTTTATGTCCTTTCTCACAAATGACATTTCCTTAACTTCTGTATCATTCCCCTGTATCTCAGTGCTTGAAAAGCTCCTGTTAACAGTTCACAATGCTGTTCTCATGATGACATTACTATTAACAAATCGTCCACAAAGATCAAAATTCTGGTGCTAAATTCTTTCCCAAATACACTATCAGGCACTCCGATAAACACCGACACTGACATGTTCTATCGGAAAGGAATAACTTTATACTGATTGCATTTCCAAGCAAACAGCGATTCTTCTTCGATGGATATCTGCCAATACACAGAGGTCAGATCGAGGCTTATCGTATAACACAATTTGTGAAACTTTTGCAAAGAATCGTCTAAACACTCAGGATGATCCGTCTTAATCTTCGCAACATTGCTAAGGCTGTGCGCATCTATCACGACCATTATGATTCATCAAAACAAATGGGTTGTTATATTGGCTTTTAGAACGTTCTATGATGCCCCACTCCTCCATGCCGTTTATTTCTGTTTGTACCTCTTTCGTCCCAGCTATTCGTACTAGATAAACTAGTCCACAAAATGGTTCATAGGGTATCGTCTCAGTTATATACTCAAAATCATGTACACGATCAGGTTTCTCTGAAAATACCTCCTTGTTATTAATTAAAATATCATACGGCTCCTCCTTTTGGTTGGAAATTATGCCCAACACATTCTCCACTGCTGTTGTAAACGCGTCATCGGAAGGTGATGTATTCATGTTACTGACACAGTAACACTCGGACCCTTCACTCAACCCTTCATTCATAGGTAACGTCATTATATTCAGCCTGGTGTGATCAGTGGCTGCTTGATCGATGTCAGCAAAACCCACATCTGATTTGTTATCTCCTACAACACATACCATCATTCTTCTGTGACAATGAATTATTGCTTTATTCTGTATCATCCAACCCATGCCCATAATTATTTCTCTGCTTAACTGACACACCACTAGAGAATCATGTTCAAACATAACATTCCTAATACAAAATTGTATCTCAATTTAAGTCTTAATAGGTTTGTTATAGGCGCCAGTACCACCTACTGCCTTTACTCCCGTAACAGGCAGTTCGACTATATCTGTTATGGTTTTCATTCACTCGTAAAATGACTGTTTCACAACACTAATCTGACTTCCGCTGTCAGTTAACGCCTGAGTTTCCATTCGATGCTCACTAATAGGTATCATAAGCTGATCACATTCGCTTCGATTCATTGCACTTCCCCTCCCGTTAGAGGTCTTGTTCCACTTTCAAATCACTCCACAAGGCGTCATTCCACATACATAACTTATCTGGGGGTTTCTTCCTTTTTCTCCTGTTCCCTTCTTCCTTCGGGCACGAAATATACCTTACCGCATTTTTACTCAGCTGATCGGCAGGTTGGCTTTCATCGTTATTATCTTATTAGACTGTCGTCAGTTACATAATCTGGCTGTAGACAACAGTCTCAGGTTGCTCGAACAAATGTGCCGAATTCGGCTAGATAGGGAATGGCACCTATCAAACACCAACTCTTCAGCACCTCATGTGCCCCGTCATCTCTGCTATATTAATTAATCTTATCAACATAACTCACAACGTTGTTATTAACTTCATTTGCTGCGCACAGCGTTTCCCTCAGATCGCTCGCCCCCACCGTGACACACACTGTGTAAGTAGGCTGTTTAGGTTTTCTTATTGGTAATGCCACGTAGTGCTCTGTATGAAAATCACTGGCTGTGCTGTGTGCAGTCTGTGGCTAGTTTGCATTGTTGTCTGCCATTGTAGTGTTGGGCAGCTGTATGTGAACAGCGCATAGCGTTGCGCAGTTGGAGGTGAGCCGCCAGCAGTGGTGGATGTGGGAAGAGAGATGGCGGAGTTTTGAAATTTGTAACACTGGATGTCATGAACTACTATATATATTATGACTGTTAAGGTAAATACATTGTTTGTTCTCTATTAACATCTTTCAGTTGCTAACTATGCCTATCAGTAGTTAGTGCCTTCTGTAGTTTGAACCTTTTATTTAGCTGGCAGTAGTGGCGCTCGCTGTATTGCAGTAGCTTGAGTAACAAAGATTTTTGGGAGGTAAGTGATTTGTGAAAGGTATAGGTTAATGTTAGTCAGGGCCATTCTTTTGTAGGGATTTTTGAAAGTCAGATTGCGTTGCGCTAAAAATATTGTGTGTCAGTTTAAGCAGAGTCTTGTATAATTGTTGAAAGGGGACGTTTCGTTTCAACTGCATAATTATTAGAATCCTCCACACTCGGACTCTTTTGTCCCACCAAAACTTAACTTCCTATTTCTTTTCCAATCCTCTATCCCATCATACATTTCGCCTAATTGCCTCAGCCGTTTCCTATCATCGCCTACTGTTCCGACTTCATCAACTGCAATAAATGTGTCTCCACAACCGGACACTGGTCCTTTATCGGCGCCACTGTACAAAATGTACGCGCCATACTCGCTGTCGCTTCGACATCGTAAACAATTTCATTTACTATCGCTTCTGATTCATCCTATGCATTGTTTCCTAATCAACATAATTCGAAAATATATTTTGTCGTTTTCACCCATAAGACAATCCCGGACTCTCCACGGTAATTTCCCGCGGAGTACCGTTAACCTAATCTTTTCTGACAACTGACCCTTCACATATTCCCGTTTTTTAAATACCTAGCTCCTTGCAATACAATTTGATATTAGTCTCCTTACTCAGTCGGTATGGAGAAGCTCGTGTAACTTCCTGCAAACATCGTCCAGTTTATCAATTGACCACTATTTTTCTTTATATTTTCTCAAAAGCTCTTCTGAAGTTCGATGTCCGCAGCTCGTGGACTAGTTGCTAGCGTTGCTGCCTCTGGATCACGGGATCCCGGGTCCGATTCACGGCCGGGTTGGGGAGTTTCTCTGTCGTGGACTGGATGTTTGTGTTGTCCTCATCATTTAATCATCATTATCCTTCGTGACAGTGGCTCGATTGCACTGTGTAAAAAATGGACTGTGTAAGAATTGAGACTTTGTTCGGGCACTGATGACTGCGCAGTTTAGCTTCCCACAAACAAAACATCATCATCATCATCTAAAGTTCGATAGTCGCCATTGGCATGCACTACCCAGCTACTACCTTCTAACTTCGTCCTCGGTATTCTGAATCATTCCTCTTCAGGCAATGCCGAAGGAGTTACCTTTCTGCATGTGTCAATGAAAATGACTGGGTGGGTTCCTCCCTTTGGATCAAAACTTTTGAATTTCGAAGCTTGCATGACTGGGATATGTCCCTCCTAACATGAACATAGTAGCCTACTTTTCTTTTACATTTTCTAGATTTTTTACCTACTCTTATCCCAAACTCTCTACTTCCTAGTTTTTTAACTCCACAATTTTATGATTTACGTAAGCTTCTAACGAACGAATTTCGTTCTGAACATCAGTAGTAATCGCCTCTACTGTTTATTTTATTTACATTTCTATTTTGCTTTGAGCCTCATCGATCTGTACCTTCAGAGTATTTACAGATCGATCTACTTCACTGTGGACTTTCGTTTGCTCATCATTCACTGTTTTAATTTCCCGGTTACGTTAGTCTCTAAATCCATACTGATCGAACCGATGTTTTCAGTTAATTTGTTACTCACCGCATCGTACAAATCCTCTTTTTCATTTTTATTTCACTGCTTACAGATTTTTTTGACATCTCCATTTTATCATCAAGCTTCTCACCTTACTCACGTGCTTTCTCTGTTATTTTATCGCCCAAATGTAAGTGCACTGAAGAAGATATTTAATCTTTTAAGAAACGCATATCACTTCCTAATCTACGCTCCATCGAACTCATCCTGTCGTTCATTGAGGCTATATCAGTTTAATGGAACATATCGTTTGCAAGAACTTATTCCAAATGCCCCAATTCTAACCGCTTGCTTTATTTGGTACTAGCTCCACTTTTGTTTCTGTGTCAGTCTCCTGTACATATTTTTCACCCTCCGTGAACATTTCTTCAGAATTCTCCTGATAGGATTCATCGGAATCTTGTTTTATAGTCACACTTTTACGTCTTCCTCATTTACTGATATACCCAATCCACTGTCGTTACTCAGCTCACCGTCCAACGATTCCGAGCTCGACCAATGCCTTTGTGGCTGCCGCCCTGCCTGCACTGTCGAATCAACATTTTTGCTTTCCAGTTGTTTCACCAAAAATGCCACTAATCGGCGTTAATTATAAAACCAAATTTGCAAGGTCCGGGTAAGTGAACAGTCACAAGGTTAGAATTACTGTGTTGCTAATGGTGTGATATTAACTTGGAATAAGGCATCGGATTCAAAGTGAAACAATTATCCGGAAGAAGTATGGTGTTGTCATAACTTGATCGTTATTGTGCGATTTACTTAGCGCAATAACGATCGGCAGAAATAAAACAATGTGCAAAATAATATAGACACTAGCTAGTGAAATTTTGGTCCGAAATGATGAATTAATTCTGACTCTGTTTGGAAATTACTGTAGGGGAAGGATCGGCAGCTCACTTAGTTTGAGCGAAATCGGTTAAGACTCTTGACTTTGAAATTAAATGACGTTACTATTTTAGCATGTTGGTAGACATTGACAGCCGCAAAGGCACTGACTCGCAATCATTACCAAATTACAATGATAACCCAGAAAATTTTCAGTCATGGAGAAAAGCAAACTACCAACTTCCTCATGAAATTAATTACTAGTTCTATACACTACCAATTACGTATGGACTGAACAGCGTTTCTCTCTGTAACGCTAAGTGCTATTAAATTGTTTTGCAAAAGGTAAACTTTTCCAAAACAATATTAGTATTTAAATGGACTGTTCTACAATAATGATTGAGTTTTGAAATGTTTACGAAGTTCGTTACTTTGATTTGTTGTTATATAAAAACCTTCTCATACAAAATTGTCTGAACAGGAAATACTCTTAACTATACTGCTATGAAAAGTCCAAAAATTGATTTTTTTGTTCACTTCCATTTAAGCTATTAATTAATTCGATAACTTCACTCATCGCATCATTTACTTCCAGTTCGTTAATGACTCACTCGGTTAGTTATGGATACAGAGGGGATCCTATCAAGCAGTTGTTACTGAGGAGTACACACCTTAACACACATAAGATGCTATAGTATTTATTGATGAACGATTCACAACTAACACTTTCAGGCCTTTTACAATTCTAAATGACACAATGGTCGGCTCTTACTTCATAGCGGTGTGGTCCGTGCGGGTGGGTCCATTATATCACGACAATGTACGGCCACACACTCTTCACCCACAGTTAACGTTTGGTCCCCAGCCCTCTTCTTAAACACTGGTTAACGATGGCGCTTTGTGCTGTGCCCAATTTTTTTCCCACATTATGTCTGGCCATACCGTACATGGGATCTTGCCATGAAACAAGTCTTGTGTCCTCTCGCAGCAGAAAATCTTTGCCTCCGACTATCTCATTACCATCTGACAGACACTGTCCACGCTCCAGCACCCAGCGACAGTACAATTGTGGTGTCACCGCCAGACACCACACTTGCTATGTGGTAGCCTTTAAATCGGCCGCGATCCGTTAGTATACGTCGGAACCGCGTGTCGCCACTATCAGTGATTGCAGACCGAGCGCCGCCACACGGCGGGTCTAGAGAGTCTTCCTAGCACTCGGCCCAGTTGTACAGCCGACTTTGCTAGCGATGGTTCACTGACAAAATACGCTCTCATTTGCCGAGACGATAGTTAGCATAGCCTTCAGCTACGTCATTTGCCACAACCTAGCAAGGCGCCATTACCAGTTACGATTCATACTGTAATCATGTACCGTCAAGAGCGACGCTCATCATTTATGGATTAAAGTTAAATATTCCACCAGCTACGTCCGTTTTTTTGCTAAAGTCTAATTTCCTTGACCTGATCCAGACCTCACGCCAGCCTGCGTGAGCTAAAACGCGTGCCTTTCGGCTTCCTCTAATATTACGGTGTTGGCTCTCCTGCCAACCCACAACAACAATAACAAAAAAAATGTGTTTGAGTTCGTAAGGGACCAAACTGTAGAGATCATTGGTCCCTGGCTGACACACTACTCACACTAACTTAAACTAACGTATGAGAAGAACAACACACACACCCATGCCCGAGGGAGGACTCGAAACTCCGGCGTTTTCGGCAATAAGGATAACCTCTTTGGTTCACAGAACGTTATTCCCTGAGTTTACCATTGGGTCTACTACAGTTCTTTACATTCTCTTTCACTGCTTCTTTTGCAACTAAGAAATCACACTAATATACACAACATATTTATACATTTCATTTAATTGTACATAGTTAACAAAGCAGGAAAAAATTTATATGTGGGCACTGTGTTGTTTCTTTACAGAGTGGATGAGCTGCTGTTAGACAGTAAGCATAATCGTTTCCTACAGTAGGAAACACAAAATTATCATACGAAATACTATCGTAATGACAAAATTTATAACGGCTTTTCCCACACAAAAAAGAAAAAAAGTGATATTTAGCGTTTGTGATTTACATTTGAATATTTCAATGGAGGAAACCTAACACAGACCGCCGTAAGAGAACACCGCAAAACGCGTCCACAGATTAATCCAATTAACGCAGGGGTGAGGCTGCGACGAGTATAATTAAAGAGCTCCTTTGTTCGGTTAGCATTGCAAATAGCTGAATGAGCGGTGTACGACCACTGCTGTCGTACTGGGCTCTGTACTTGCTCTAAATATGATACTGGCGTTCTCTCTAAATTCAGTTCACTCTATTTGCTATGAAATTAGCGGCTCCAGTATCACTTTTTTCGCAATGTGTAGATAGCAATGAGAGGTGAAATCTGCCGTTGTGTGAATGACGGTAACATACTGGATGAGTCCGTGGTACGTTACGAACTATCAGGTATGATTGGGGAAGGGAAAATGCATCACTCTGAGGTAAAGACCCTGGTGCGGAAACGACCAAGTAGGAAGTAATAAGCGAAAATTGTTCTGATACCTCTAACAGTGGAATACATGTACCGGTACGGCTGTTTCTAAGATTGTTGGTCAGGCAACTTTCAGAGCAGCCCTGGTGCCTGTAGATTTATTTTTATGGTCTTGATTTGTTTTTGAAGAGATCAAGTTGTTTGGTTGCATCTGCTGTTGCCACTAGTGATAATCAGTGTTCCGTTTGCGTTGCGTATTGTTTACTTCGGGCATATCTACGATACTGCATCGTTTTTGCTCGAATACAGAGAAGACGTACGCGTATCTCATTTAGTGGCCGTTTCATTTTTAATCTCCCTTAACAACCACTTTAGGTGACGACGTCGTCGATTGCTTTAGTTTCTGTAAATTGTTTATCAACTTTTGCAAAGCTACAAAGTCCTTAGTGCACTGTTTTGTAATCGGAAGTAGAGGATTTTTGATATCTGGCTTGTACTTGGATATAAAAAAAACTCATCAAAAGTCACATGAGAAATTTGACGACATGGTAGCCTACAATAATAGAGTTGCTATGGACAGATATGCAAGATCTAACTTGTGGCATGATACAGTATCCATCTCCTGAGGAAAGGAGATGGAAGAATCTCTAGCTTCCACCAATCTGGACCCACTGAACCAGGGGAATCACGGACCAACTTTTGAAAACAGTAAAGGAAAGAACAATATTGATTTAACTGCGCCCACCTCTCATCTGCTGCCAATGCAAAGCCGATGGACTTGTGGTGAAAAAGAGAATTATTCAGACCACAAGATTATTCCTTATAGTATAGGAATGTTCCCAACAGTATAAGCTGGAAGAATAATTCAAACTGAAGAAAAAGTTGTTAGAGAATAAAACCTGAGAGACTCAGACAAGTACTTGTTGGAAGAATTACCAACACGGACTTACACAACTTAAAAGAAACACTAAAAATCTAAGCAGAAGAAATACTGTAATTCTTATCACTGAATCTGAAGAAGTTCTAGATATCTCATGCAACAAGTCGTTCCAGATACAAAACCAGCGTTAGTACAGAACTAGGAGTAAATCTGTCCCCTGATGGACATCTCTATTAACTGCAGTGCGAAAAGAAAAGAACACATTTAGGCTAACTTATCAAAGAACAAAGGACAGTGAACAATTGATGGAGCTACGAGGGCAACAATATTGTAATGAGAAGGAGCTATATATCACAGCTCTACAGAAAGCAAGAACGCAGTTCTGAAAGTAATACTGCAGCTTGTCCCCAACAAACAATCCTTGGATCTCAGTCTATCGAACTGCATCAGGAAAAATCTGAAATAATACTCCCAACGCGACAAAAACAAATTTAAGCGAAACTGTCATCAAAATTCTCGGATATTTTGTGTCTGAAGACGATCAAACACCAGACATGGAATAACATAAACTAGCTGGACCTCAGATCCTACGACTCAACAGAACGTTGGATAACGTAGTTTTTACACAAGGAATAGAGAAAATGACAACGAATTTTCTTGTAGACAATACTCCTCGTCGATTGTACAGTCTTTTTCACAGCTAGCTTACCTCTTTGTATAACAGTTTGCGACCGAACCGCCGAATCTTTCCATCAGTAAATGGGGTATGTTCTCAACTGATTCGGTTGTTTTTAACCCCCTCCACTGACGGAATGACCCGCTTCCTAATTCCGTATGTATAAAACCAATACGGACTTGTAGCTGTCACGCCTTTGCGCTTACTGCTACGTATTTTAACTGTAAATAGCTCAGTCCTAATGGTAAGAGGCAGTAGTGAATTCACGTTGTTAATATTTGAATACAGCACAGCTGCCACAAGCTCAGCTCACTTTTACTCCACTCCTACCCTCGCCATTGCACCACATTAACTAGGTGCTACGTGGACCTTGCTAAATTCACTTGCGTATACATTTTTGACCGTTACTCGCCAGTATTTACCTAATGATTAGTACACTCCTAACCGGACTATTTCCCTAAGAGCTATGATGATTGAACGGGTTCGATCCATGGCCTACAGTGCCCTACAGTTCACACGGTAACACTGCCTACCTGACCCACTTAACTTGGTAGTGAGCTTATGTATCCAATCACCACTGCTAGCAGCAGTGGATAATCCTATCAGCACGACGAGAATAGCAGACTTACCGTCGAATCCTCCTGAAAATACTTATAACTACGGTCGCCAGCTCTGAAGGAGCAAAAGAATAAGTCAATTTTTGGCTCGTTTCAAAGTGAAATGGCTTGAGTTGAATTTAAACTTAATTCTGAATATTACTATTTCTGATCATTCTAGATGATTCTACAAAGCAAATACTCTCTCAATTTCTGTGAGTTGGCTTGGTAATTACTACCAAGACAGTTCATGCAACTTGGGTAACAAAATTCTATCCTTCAACTTATTTAATGATTTTGGATATTACTCTTTGGACAATTGATACAGAATTAGTTAAGTGACTTTACTTGAAACGTTACTCAGAAAAATTTAAGTAACTATAAATAGGCGACTCATTCTGGTGTGACCATTGCTCTTTTCAACATTCTTATACGCTAAAATATTCTACAACCAAAAGAATTGTAAATGAAAGAGGCGATGGTGGCCTCAGTCTGATTTCACTATATTATGTTTGAGGTTACTACACTTTACAATGAACAACATGCATGTAATTTTACTCATTACTATATTCTGTCCTCTGCACTTGCATAAAAGAAAACTGGTATTCTCCTTTTACATGTATACAAAGTTCGACTTAACAATTGCAAGCAGTCTTGCCTTGGGTAGACGTGTCGGTGCTGGTGGTGAGATGCATGTGGCTAACGCAGCTCTTCACGCCTCATGCCCTTAATGGCGGCTGGAACTACGAGCTGTAGCACTCGTATAAGCTACTGCACGTCCGCCATAAAATCTGGGCGCAGGAACTCTTACAATCAGCCCCAGTGGCATAGAGGCGGCTTCAACAACCATTCGTCGCGTTTTACTCCAAAAACGGCGACGATATTCGCCTCTTCTCTGTTGCACAATCACTTTTGCGTGAGCACAGTTACGCACGTCCGATCACGTCAACACTCCCCTGGCCATTCCATTGTTCAGTCCCCGTGTCTCCAGCTACCCTTAGCTATGCTCGTATCACCAAGAGTGGGGGCGTTCTCCTACCACCTTTTTACCGAAATCATTTAGTATTTAAGAATATTTATATTTACTACCCTGGAGGTCATACCAGTCATAATAATTTACTACTAGCGCTTTACAACATTAAATTATACAGTAATAACTTATAATTACCAAGGAAAAGAATACATTTGACTCCGAGAGCTTAGTGCATTGTCTGACAGGTAGCGCTAATTCCCAGTTTCGCCAATAGATGGCATCAGGGTGCACTCCCTGGCAGTCTCACACAAGCGCGCCCGTTTCCGGCGGGTGGGCTCCAAATTACTGTCAGCCCACCATCATTTCAGTTCCGTTACACATGCCCCACTTCTTATTGAAGTATCTTACAGTGATAATTCAATAAGAAGTCTCTCCCATAATGAATCTGAAATGTTCGCTAAGCTTTTTACCAAGGGTTTTCCCTTTCTTACTGATACACCTCGATACTTATATTACATATTTAAAGTTAAACACAAATTCTTTCTCTCTTTCCTGCTAAACATTACAGAAATGATTTACATATATTCTTTCCAATTTTCTTACTTCTAAATACAGTACACTTTAAACCTCCTTTTTACAAAGTTTTAAATACACTTCTTTTATCTCAGGCAAGTAAAACACACGTTATATGCCTATTACTTTGTAGCCCGTCCTTTTCACTTTACCTCCTCACTTTTCTACCTCTTCCACAACACTTATTTACACATCTATTAAGGCTTTCTTAGAAGCTCAGTTTTTCCCAGTCTGTTTAGTCTCTACTTAAACCAGAAGTTTCATTAGAATACTGCAATATGTTTTAGTGAGCATTTACCTTTCACATAGAACAAAAGAAACAAAACTATTTACATATTGGTTTACTTTAATTTATTTATATATTTATTTTCAATCTGGTAGAAATCGTTGTTCATACCTTTTGAGATCCACTATGTTTCTTACTCCCAGGCGTTTGCCTGTTAATGGGTACTCTAAATAATAAGCATTCACATTGGGTATGGACACTATTTTAAATGGTCCATTATATATATATTAAAAATTTCCTGATCTCGTTATTAATTTCACTTGTCTTTTCATGTGTTTTTACAAGAACGAGATCACCTATTTTGAATTTAGGATTCCTTACTGTTTCGTCGTGACGACGAACTCTCGCATCTGCTTGTTTTCTCATCTTGTCTTTTACTAAGTTCTTTTAACTATCATAATCTAATTCAACTCTATCTGAAAATTCTAGTAGGTCTTCTACTAGACTTTTACTTCTTGTCTTTTTCAGGATTTCTTCTGGAGTAAATCCAGTGCTCTCGTTTGTTAATGAATTCATGAATTCTTCGAATTCGCTCACATACATGCCCCACTTCTTGTGGTTACTATGGCAGTACGTCCTAAATAACCGACCTATCTCACGCATATATCTTTCTGCCGGATTGCTTGATGGGTGATAAGCTGAGATATGTACCACTTCTACCTGTTTCTCAGTTATCCCATCCTTCCACATTTTTGAGCAAAACTGAACACCATTACCTGATAGTATTATATTTGGCTTCCCTACTTTCACAAAATAATCACACACCATTTTATCATACACAGCTCTGGCAGTAGCTTTTCTCAAGGGATATAGCTTTATATACTTTGAGAAAAGTTCAACTGCTACAAATATGTACACAAAACACCCCATGGTTTTCGGTAATGGTCCAAAGATATCTACTGCAACTATTTCTAATACTTCATCAGGTTTTATTGATTGCATGGGCCCTTGATTAGTAGCATTTGTTACTTTCGCCTTTTGGCATAGATCACAATATCTTATCCTCTGTGCTACCCTTCGTGCCATGTTGTTAAAGGTAATGCATTCATCTAACTTATTAGTACACTTCCGTGCACCACAATGGCCATATGCCAAGTGAACATAATCTATCAGCACTTCAGTGTGTTGTTCCGGCCAACATACTCTCCACTTCCCTGGATTATTTAATCTTTTAGATACGGTACACCTTCATGTATTTTATATGAAGCCCTTATGTTAGTTGCGTCCGGATTGTCAAACTTGACCTTTACCGACTTGAGTGCATCATCATCACTTTGATATCTTCGCATATTCCGACATATTTCCCTAAGTTTTTGTCTTCCTTCCGGTTTTTTGAAGTAATTCACCTCAAAAACATCTTCCCTATTCTTTACACTTTCTAGTGTCTCACATCCTTCCGGTAATCTCGACAAAGCATCCGGTACTGCATGTTCTTTCCCTTTAACATACTTGATCTCTATATCAAATTGTTGTAAAAACAGCGCCCATCTGGTCAACCTGTTATGTAACAATCTGCAGTCCTTCAAAAATATTAAAGCTTTGTGGTCTGTATGGACCACAGTCATATGTCCCCTTAAGAAAAGTTGAAATTTCCTAAAACCCCATACTATAGCTAAAGCCTCCTTCTCTGAAACTGTATAGTTTCTTTCATACTTAGACATGGTTCTACTCGCAAATGCTATTTGTCTATGAGTTTTTTCCCCATCTATCATTACCTCCTGAAATATGGATACTCCCAATCCATAATCTGAACTATCTGTTGCCATGTGGAATGGTTCACACAGGTCAGGGTGCCATAACTTTATGTTTTTAGCCAAATTGTCTTTTAGCCGGTTGAATGCTGTTTCACATTCCTCAGTCCATATATACACACTGTTCTTCTTAAGTAGGTTGTTCAGATGTGGGTTATTGAACACCTGATCATCCACATACTTACGATAAAAGGAACAAATTCCTACAAACGACTTTAGTTGTATTTTATTCTTGGGAGCCGGACAATTTCTTATTGCTTTGACTTTATCATGTGAAACTCAGCTCGCCCTATTTGCCCAAGAAATTCACAGTGCCGTAGACACTGGCGAGCAGATTGATGCCGTATTCCTGGACTTCAGGAAGGCATTTGATACGGTTCCGCACTTACGTTTAGTGAAAAAAATACGAGCTTACGGAATATCGGACCAGGTTTGTGATTGGATTCAGGATTTCCTAGAAGAAAGAACACAACATGTCATTCTTAACGGTTCAAAATCTGCAGATGTAGAGGTAATTTCGGGAGTACCGCAAGGAAGCGTGATAGGACCTTTATTGTTTACAATATACATAAATGACTTAGTTGACAACATCGGTAGCTCCGTGAGGCTATTTGCAGATGACACGGTTGTCTACAAGAAAGTAGCAACATCAGAAGACTCGTACGTACTCCAGGAAGACCTGCAGAGGATTAATGCATGGTGCGACAGCTGGCAGCTTTCCCTAAACGTAGATAAATGTAATATAATGCGCATACATAGGGGCAGAAATCCATTCCAGTACGATTATGCCATAGGTGGTAAATCATTGGAAGCGGTAACGACCGTAAAATACTTAGGAGTTACTATCCGGAGCGATCTGAAGTGGAATGATCACATAAAACAAATAGTGGGAAAAGCAGGCGCCAGGTTGAGATTCATAGGAAGAATTCTAAGAAAATGTGACTCATCGACGAAAGAAGTAGCTTACAAAACGCTTGTTCGTCCGATTCTTGAGTATTGCTCATCAGTATGGGACCCTTACCAGGTTGGATTAATAGAAGAGATAGACATGATCCAGCGAAAAGCAGCGCGATTCGTCATGGGGACATTTAGTCAGCGCGAGAGCGTTACGGAGATGCTGAACAAGCTCCAGTGGCGGACACTTCAAGAAAGGCGTTACGCAATACGGAGAGGTTTATTATCGAAATTACGAGAGAGCACATTCCGGGAAGAGATGGGCAACATATTACTACCGCCCACATATATCTCGCGTAATGATCACAACGAAAAGATCCGAGAAATTAGAGCAAATACGGAGACTTACAAGCAGTCGTTCTTCCCACGCACAATTCGTGAATGGAACAGGGAAGGGGGGATCAGATAGTGGTACAATAAGTACCCTCCGCCACACACCGTAAGGTGGCTCGCGGAGTATAGATGTAGATGTTATTGGGATCCTTTTCAATTCCCTCTGGTGTTACTATGTGACCTAAAAACTTTATTTCTTTCTTCACAAACTCGCATTTTTTCAGGTTCAGGGCCATTCCTTCTTTAATTAAAGCCTTGAACACCCTGTCGCATAACTCCATGTGCTCTTCCCATGTCCTTGTAGCAATTAACAGATCATCTACATAAACCGTGATTAGCGAACTAAGTTCACTCCCTAAAATTTTGTCTAAAGCCCGAATGAACACTGAAACGGAAGTATTTAGGCCAAATGGTACCACTGTGTAATGGTAGCATTTGCCATTGAATAAAAATGCCGTGTACTTCCTGGACTCCTCACTTAATGGGATTTGCCAGTATCCTGCAGTTAGGTCTAAACTAGTCATGTACTTTACACCATTAAACTTCTGCAATAAATTATCTATGTTCTCTGGACGATCCAACTCCCTCTTCACTACTTTATTCAGAGTACGAGCATCTATCACTATTCGTACACTTCCATCCTTCTTACCTACTATCACCAATGGGTTATTGTATGGGCTAGAACTCCGTTCAATGACCCCACATGAAACCATTTTATCTATTTCTTTTTGAACTGCTTATTTCTTAGACAAGGGTACATTATATGGTGGTTTAAAGAAAGGTTCATGCTCCTCTACCTCCATGCAGTACTCATAATTTATCACTCGTCCTAGTTTGTCCAAAAATACCTCCTGATTTTCTTTCAGAATTTGCCATAGATCCTCCCTTTGGGCATCAGATAGTCTTTCCGTTTTATCCACTACATTTCCAAGGAGTGTCTCCTTATTTCCATCTTCAACTATCTGCCTCACCAGAAACCAATCGAATTTTTGACCTATTCCTGAATCATGATCATCTCTAAATTCTACCCATCTCAGCTGGTTCTCTTCCATTACTCTAGATGATTCAAATGGTATTTCTAATACCGCACTATCAACTTTACAAACTATTATCCCTTTGTCACAATCTATAATTACTTTCCGTTTTATTAACCAGTCAATGCCTAAAATGATCTCGGCACTGAGCTCTGGAACTACTAAAAATGCATTCGAAAATAGCTTGTTTTTTATCTTAAATTCCATCATCGCTTGATGTTTAACAGGTTTACACTCCTTTAGAAATGAAACAGTGGCAGCAAATGCAGCAAGTTTAGTAAAAATTACGAACTCAGGGAATATCCTACAGTGGCTTATACCGATGGGAGTTATACAGAGAACGGAACAGGTAATAATCATTAATGGCACACCTGCCTATAAGTTAAAGAACACACTAAAGAATGGGTGCGCCATCAACTAAGCAGACAAATTAACAAGCTTGTGAGCCTTAGAGAAACTAGAGAACTCACGAGAGAAAAATGTGAAAATGGCAGCTGTAATACGCATGGACAGTCAAATTACTCTGGATTCTTAAAAATATTCCAGGAATCATAAATATTTTGATAAGGAATTTCAGCAGTAAAGTTAGGGAATTGCATCGGAGGAAATGGCATATAAACTTCGAATGGGCGAAAGTACGTGTAGAAACTTATGGAAATGAACTGGCAGATAAGCTTGCCAAACAGCTCGAGAAAACGCTATAGAAAGCTACAATGGAATCCCTTATTCTGTGATCAGAAAAGGGTTAAGATGCAGTTCAAAAGAAAAATGGGATAGATCGTGGGCTGAAACTAAAAAAGGGGTGATCATACAAGATTTTTTCCGAATGTTCAATATCGTCTTTCAATAAAGTTACCGCAATCATCTAATCTTACAGTAATGTTATCAAACCCGACAACGAAAGTTAATGTCTTACTGCCTTCGGTTCAGGCTAGCATCAAGTGCTCCTTGTACATGCAGAGAGAGTGATCAAATGTTACATCATATGTTACGGAAGTTTCGCGCGTGTCACGAACATAATACAGAGAGGACGCCCTAAGGAAGAATATGACTCAAAACTGGCCCGTCGAGAAATCGGTTTTAGTAAAGCTGTATAGGAACGAATTTCATAACTTTTGCAGTTTAATAACATTTCCCAGAATATGAATATTTACATTAGTAAAAGTCAAAAAAAGAAAAGGATGTTCTATTTGAAAACCTTATGTCGATCATACAGACGTTTACTGTTGTGAATGTAATTATTAGTATACTTTTATCGTGTTATAGCTGGAAACCTCATATTGATCATACGAGGTTTTTCTATTGTTAATACATTTCATCCATATTATTACAACTCATTATAATGTGACTTCTTTCTTAAATATCCTGATATATAAACACGTAGTATTACAAAATATAATGGAACATGTTGAATAAATTAAATTAATGTACAACGACCAGTTTTACCAAATTCGCTACCGACTTGGGCTAGCTTTGAGTGTTGAAACGCTGAGGTAGCAATCCCTGGATTCGGGAGAAGAGGTGCTTTGGTTCCAGTTCTCTTAAGGGTGCAACCCGTCTGCTTAAATGACAAGAGCGGCATCGGAAGAGAGCCGAGCATCTCTTTGGATACGCCCAGCACTATAAGCTTCTCCTTCTGCTTCCAGTACTAGCGCTCTTCGATAGTAGCACACGATCTCTACGTAACTAGATCTATACTATGATTTTGATATCTCAAAATATAATTCCAGATTCTTAGCTAGAAATATTTTAAAAGAAATAATTAAATAAATCTGCTGTTTCAATATACTGCGATTTAGTAAGTGCTCACTACGAAACGTATGCACCATTTTTATTACGATAAATGCAGGCAGTTGTTCAAAGTAGTAGTCTACAGAAGATAACAGAACAACATCTGTTCAACTTATGTGAGAAATACACGCCAGGTAAGTGATCACAATTAGTCCACGAGGAACTACGCGAAACAAAATCTCATGTGAGAAAGTTCAGTGTATTTCAAAAAACCTGGAGTATACAAAATTATTTAAAAAGACACAATCATTTTCCGAAAATGATACAGAGTATTTGAAAAATGTTCACTCGATTTCACAAGGCTGTACCTTATACATGAATGGACACAGAAACTGTGGGTGGATTTAAACGTACGCGTAACGCTACAAGGTTTTTAGTTTGCAAAGAACTGTCTTATTATATGAGGTTATATATTTTCCATGCGTTCCCATACCTAGGCTTGGGGCGTTTTTTTACAATTACTTTCTGGTCAGAGTTACTGTTTACCTTTCACAGATGTTGGACGTGACCTCCATCTGACGCACAACGAACATTTAGACGACAGTCAATCTAATACCACACTTTTGCGAACATTTCCGCATTCACTGCTGTAGAAAGAAGTCGCTGTTCACGGAAAGTCGTTCGAATAGGAGACGCATAGACAGAGACTTCTGCAAACACCCTTCCCCCAGAAAAATATCACGTACACTGGGAACAGGAGACTTTGGAGGCCGCTGATGATATGTAAGAAGCATATCCTCCCCGCAAGATATTTGAAAATCAATGATTATAAAAGAATGTGCCAGATGTTGTCTTCGCACAAAACTGAATAATAAAAATGAGCCAAGCGTAGCCTCCTTGCAGAATTAAAGAATAATAATGGCCCAAATGTAAACTCCCCACAAAATTAACGTTAAGAAATGAAGATTGCTCATTAAACCCACAATAATGATAATTAAATAATGAACCATGAACTGAATGTAACATCTGAACAGCAATAATTAAACCTGACAAATTTTATACGTACAGCAGCGCTGACGTACGGCCCTGTGAAATAATTAAACCTGATAAATTCTTACTTCAGTAAAACTCCATCTGCTCTTATTTTGGGCACAGCTTCGTGCAATGCTGGCGTATATTTAATTCTGATTCTTGGAGGAAATGCATAGGAAATATTCTTTGAATTGAAATGAATCTTTTTCTTCAAAAGGGTGGAAAAATTCTTTAAATTGAAATGATTACTTTCTTTAAAATTTACTTTATAAAAAAATTATTATTGGGGCATCTCTTGAACAAATTAATTACAATCAACAGATGTTATTAGCTGAGCGCAATGCTGCTTCATTACCTTCGATAACAATATACCTCGTCCTGAATCGTGACCAGAGATGGAGGGAGAGCACGCCGCCGACCCATGTCGACGCCCGCTCAGTACAACCGTCCACTCGCTACAACTACTGCCGACAGAGTGCCACTCGCAACTGCTCTTGCCGACTCGCAACACGCTACTACTGTCGTCTCGCGCGCGCTACTACTACTCAAACTGAGTGCTACTAGCAACTGAACGCTCGCGCGGTCAAGCGCAGACTAGCAACGATAAATAACTCTCTGGTCAGAGATTCTGTCATGCCTCGCCATCGCTGGTAATGAATACATATGAAACGTACGCGTTTCAACGGCATTATGTCACGGTTCGCTCTATAGCCCTCTATGGCCCTCGATGGACAGTGGCGGACAGCAGCCTCTGCAGGCCGATCTCCGAAGCGCTCTCGCTGAAGACGAGGAAACCAGTAGTCTCGCCCTCCAGTCCAGCCTAAAGTGCTTGTTGTTGTGTAGAATCTCACTTACAGCCTCTAGTCAGTAGACAGACGTCAACAGCATAAGTGTCGACTGTAGTAATCGGGCGAGTGCAGGCTCCCCCTCAGATAGCGGATGGCGTACAGCTGCCTGGCCCTGCTGGTCAAAGCTCCAATAGGCCAGCAGAGTGATGGCGGTCTCTGCACCCCATCAGTTATGACTCGGTAGTTGGTGCAGCAGCTTGCAGTGGTAGAGTCTCTCCAGCGAGACTCCATAGATGATTGTAGACGATTAGGCGTGCAAAGGGTCGACTAACACTACCTGCCTTTCACCAAAGGACTGCTGCAACTGAGAATGACATTAAGACAAGTGTAGTATTTATGCTGTTGCTCTTGTGCGCTCTGCTGTGATGGGGTAGAACTGACATCATGTGTACTAGTCTTCTCGTGTGCTCAGATCTCCTAGTGGCTTCAGACTGTTGTAAATTCGTGTTTCAGGGCAGTAAGGTCTCCAAAATCGAGCGCTGATTAGTTCCTGTTGCATTATTGCTGCTATCCCTTGTTACACTCTGCTCTTTGAGCAGAATGACGATACGTCTGCTACCATGATGTCATTG
Organism: Schistocerca cancellata; assembly: GCF_023864275.1. Classification (NCBI taxonomy): domain Eukaryota; kingdom Metazoa; phylum Arthropoda; class Insecta; order Orthoptera; family Acrididae; genus Schistocerca; species Schistocerca cancellata. The sequence continues at coordinate 120,481,547 of NC_064634.1, forward strand.
CACTTCACTTGTGGACTGGGGCGCTGGTTGGGTCCTGGTTGTCACAATCGCTTCTGCATTCGTCTCTGCCCGCTCAGCATTTCCTCTCAGCTGGCAGTTTGCTGGTCATTGACTCAGGTGTTGCCACTGAAGAACTTTAACATATCTTTTGTTTTACCCTTTGATACTATTCCGGGTTCTGCCCCTCGAATTTTTCAGCTTGGAGTATCTTCCTTACAATGTGACAATCTACGATTCACAGTAACATTTACACATTGGTCGATTTAATGATCCTTCTACACCCACGAAACTGAACCACATGATTTCTTGGATTGACCCTTACTTCTAAACCATTATTTAGAAAAGTTTTGTTGTGGGTTGGCAGCACCTCTATCAGCCATCACCTCTGTCAGCTTCGTGGACCAGTTCACCATAGGCTGCGTACACTTAAGTGTGGCTGAACCAGTGGCCGTAATGCCAGAACAAATTACATCTACATCTACATCCATACTCCGCAAGCCACCTGACGGTGTGTGGCGGAGGGTACCTCGTGTACCTCTATCGGTTCTCGGTTCTATTCCAGACTCGTATTGTTAGTGGAAAAAAGAATTGTCGGTATGCCTCTGTGTGGGCTCTAATCTCTCTGATTTTATCCTCATGGTATCTTCGCTTGATATACGTAGGAGGGAGCAATATACTGCTTGACTCCTCAGTGAAGGTACGTTCTCGGAACTTCAACAAAAGCCCGTACCGAGCTACTGAGCGTCTCTCCTGCAGAGTCTTCCACTGGAGTTTATCTATCATCTCCGTAACGCTTTTGCGATTACTAAATGATCCTGTAACGAAGCGCGCTGTTCTCCGTTGGATCTTCTCTATCTCTTCTATCAACCCTATCTGGTACGGATCCCACACTGCTGAGCAGTATTCAAGCAGTGGACGAACAAGCGTACTGTAACCTACTTCCTTTGTTTTCGGACTGCATTCCCTTAGGATTCTTCCAGTGAATCTCAGTCTGGAATCTGCTTTACCGACGATCAACTTTATATGATCATTCCATTTTAAATCTTTCCTAATGCGTACTCCCAGATAATTTATGGAATTAACTGCTTCCAGTTGCTGGCCTGCTATATTGTAGCTAAATGATACGGGATCTTTCTTTCAATGTATTCGCAGAACATTACACTTGTCTACTTTGAGATTCAATTGCCATTCCCTGCACCATGCATCAATTCGCTGCAGATCCTCCTGCATTTCAGTACAATTTTCCATTGTTACAACCTCTCGATACACCACAGCATCATCCGCAAAAAGCCTCAGTGAACTTCCGATGTCATCCACAAGGTCATTTATGTATATTGTGAATAGCAACGGTCCTACGACACTCCCCTGCGGCACACCTGAAATCACTCTTACTTCGGAAGACTTCTCTCCGTTGAGAATGACGTGCTCCGTTCTGTTATCTAGGAACTCTTCAATCCAATCACACAATTGGTCTGATAGTCCATATGCTCTTACTTTGTTCATTAAACGTCTGTGGGGAACTGTATCGAACGCCTTGCGGAAGTCCAGAAACACGGCATCTACCTGGGAACCCGTGTCTATGGCCGTCTGAGTCTCGTGGACGAATAGCGCGAGTTGGGTTTCACACGATCGTCTTTTTCGAAACCCATGCTGATTCCTACAGAGTAGATTTCTAGTTTCCAGAAAAGTCATTATACTCGAACATAATATGTGTTCCAAAATTCTACAACTGATCGACGTTAGAGATAGGTCTATAGCTCTGCACATCTGTTCGACGTCCCTTCTTGATAACGGTGATGACCTGTGCCCTTTTCCAATCCTTTGGAACGCTACGCTCTTCTAGAGACCTACAGTACACCGCAGCAAGAAGGGGGGCAAGTTCCTTCGCGTACTCTGTGTAAAATCGAACTGGTATCCCCTTAGGTCCAGCGGCCTTTCCTCTTTTGAGCGATTTTAATTTTTTCTCTATTCCTCTGTCGTCTATTTCGATATCTACCGTTTTGTCATCAGTGCGACAATCTAGAGAAGGAACTACAGTGCAGTCTTCCACTGCGAAACAGCTTTGGAAGACTGCACTGTAGTTCCTTCTATAGATTGTCGCACAGATGACAAATTGGTAGATATCGAAATAGAATTACGTGCTGCTACGTCACATGCCTAACCATTTATTAGCATTTTTGTAATGTCGATGCCACTGTAGAGTCTTGTACCATGGGAAGCAAGGAGAGGTTGTTGTTGGTGGCCACTATCCTCTTTCTACAACACAACTGCACAAATGTATCAACAGCGCTCTTTATTCATACGAACAAGAAGCTACTTGCCTTTAAGCTACTCCAGGTGCTCTGGTACAAGCTGTTCTGTAATAGTCCATGTTAGTCTCACTGCTGATGAAGTACAGGACTCGCTATGTACACTACTGGTACTCACTGACTCTGAGCTAGAGACTGTGACTCTGACTGCGAGTGAAAATCCGTCTGTGACACTGGACGTAGAACAAAATTATTAAGGCTTTCGTGGCCACTTGTTGACAAACTGCCTATTGGCTTCTGTCTCGGGTTCTTCGGCCGACGTTCATATAATGATTTTTCTGACGTTTCGCCAGCACGAGTGGCTGGCATTGTCAAAGCTTCACCCTCCATTGCCGGTGGTGAACTGGAGCCGAGCTCGCGCGCGCACACTATATGTACCTGGCGCGCCAACGTCCGAGGGCTTCTCTGCGGTCATTTCCGGTGCGGTTCTCCTCTTGCTACCTGCGACGGTCGTTCGCTGCAGTACGGGATGCCAGGATCCGTTTACCTTAAGGCTTTCCTCTTTCTTGTTTAAACTGTTCGCGTGTTTTTGTATTTCTACAGCTTCTCTGAACAAGCGCGTGTGATAGTGCGGGCGCAGACTATATGTACCTGGCGCCATACATTCCCAGAGTGACGGACAGAATCGGCCGTATATTGCGCAAACATGGCGTAAAGACGATTTTCAAACCAACAAGGAAGATCAAAGAGTGTCTTAGATCGGCGAAGGAGAAAAGAGACCCACTTGCAATGACGGGAATATACCGTATACCATGCACATGCGGAAAAGTTTATGTCGGAATGACTGGACGATCCATTAACACCAGGATCAAAGAGCATAAGCGACATTGCAGGTTGGGGCAGGTGGAGAAATCGGCCGTGGCAGAGCACGCACTGAATGAGACCGACCACGTAATAAAATTCGCCGATACGGAAGTTCTGACTGTAGAGAAGCACTATCACACGCGCTTGTTCAGAGAAGCTGTAGAAATACAAAAACACGCGAACAGTTTGAACAAGAAAGAGGAAAGCCTTAAGGTAAACGGATCCTGGCTTGCCGTACTGCAGTGAACGACCGTCGCAGGTAGCAAGAGGAGAACCGCTCCGGAAATGACCGCGGAGAAGCCCTCGGACGTTGGCGCGTCAGGTACATATAGTCTGCGCCCGCGAGCTCGGCTCCAGTTCACCACCGGCAATGGAGGGTGAAGCTTTGACAATGCCAGCCACACATGCTGGGGAAACGTCGGAAAAATCATTATATGAACGTCGGCTGAAGAACCCAGACAGAAGCCAACAGACTGGACGTAGAGATCAGACGGGAGCTGTGACTGGGACGGATAGCGTACACCAGTCCGTATACCGCCATCTGCCTTGTGAGGCAACAGAAACATCCTCCAGAAAACTGATGCCGTGGCACACGTCGAGGCCTGAGGGCGTGTGGTGGGACGATGACGGCGACGGCGATGGCGATGGCGACGGTGGGTTCAGGTCGATGTGTTCGGCGAGTGGGGACGCCTGGAGCGAGGGCGCATCGTCCATCCGCTCCTCCTGGGGTGCCCTAGGGGCACCAGAGGGCATCTGTGAAGGACGAGCTATCCTGTGAGGTCGCGAATCTGGGGGAAGAAAAGCAGCCGAATCAAAAGGCTCTGAGCACTATGGGACGTAACATCTATGGTCATCAGTCCCCTAGAACTTAGAACTACTTAAACCTAACTAACCGAAGGACATCACACACATCCATGCCCGAAGGAGGATTCGAACCTGCGACCGTAGCAGTCACGCGGCTCCGGACTGAGCGCCTAGAACCGCTAGACCACGGCGGCCGGCCGAATCACAAGGCAAATGACATGCACGTATTTGGTTCTGGCGGCTGCGCTGCAAATCATAGTGTCCTGCAATTAAATACGTAAAAAAGCCTATGCGTTTCAGGATCACGCCTGTTTGCCAGTGCCCAAGGTTGCTATAAACCCTTAAAAGAATATGATCGCGCAACTGAAAGCGATACTTGAAGATCATTGGAGGCGGCGGATGCTGCTGTGATTGCAGCCAGTGTAGCAGCGTCCGATGGCGGCGGCTTTGCAGAAGTTCCGCCCATTGTGGTCCGTGTCGTGGGTGGGAGCGATTATCATCATCATTTAAGACTGATTATGCCTTTCAGCGTTCAGTCTGGAGCATAGCCCCCCTTATACAGTTCCTCCATGATCCCCTGCTCAGTGCTAACATTGATGCCTCTTCTGATGTTATACCTATTACTTCAAAATCATTCTTAACCGAATCCAGGTACCTTCTCCTCGGTCTGCCCCGACTCCTCCTACCCTCTACTGCTGAATCCATGAGTCTCTTGGGTAAACTTGCTTCTCCCATGCGTGTAACATGACCCCACCATCTAAGCCTGTTCGCCCTGACTGCTACATCTATAGAGTTCATTCCCAGTTTTTCTTTGATTTCCTCATTGTGGACACCCTGCTGCCATTGTTCCCATCTACTAGTACCTGCAATCATCCTAGCTACTTTCATATCCGTAACCTCAACCTTGTTGATAAGGTAACCTGAATCCACCCAGCTTTCGCTCCCATACAACAAAGTTGGTCGAAAGATTGAACGGTGCACAGATAACTTAGTCTTGGTACTGACTTCCTTCTTGCAGAAGAGAGTAGATCGTAGCTGAGCGCTCACTGCATTAGCTTTGCTACACCTCGCTTCCAGTTCTTTCACTATGTTGCCATCCTGTGAGAATATGCATCCTAAGTACTTGAAACCGTCCACCTGTTCTAACTTTGTTCCTCCTATTTGGCACTCAATCCGTTTATATTTCTTTCCCATTGACATTACTTTCATTTTGGAGATGCTAATCTTCATACCATAGTCCTTACATTTCTGATCTAGCTCTGAAATATTACTTTGCAAACTTTCAATCGAATGGGTGGGAGCGATAGGATGCGAAAAACAGTAGCAGCTCTGTTCCTGTGTATGGGTGGTGCTAAGCTCGGTCATCTGTTGCTTGAAAATGCGTTCGAAGCGTTCTGCTTCTCCGTTGGACTGCGGGTGAAATCGGGCACTTGTCAGATGATGAACGCCATTTCGTTCACAAAACTGTTCAAAATGACGTGAAATGAACTTGTCCGAAGCAAGTACTTCTGGCAAACCTTCTCTGCGAAATATGGGGGATAACGCTTGAATGGTGCTACGTGACGTGTTAGAGTTCATAAGCGCAGCAAATAGAAACTTGCTGAAAGAGTCTACGACTACGAGCCAACGAGTGTTCCAAAATGGTCCTGCAAAGTCTATGCGCACTCGTTGCCATGTCGTTCGAGTCTTATGCCAGGCTGAGAATGTCTGTGGCAGAGCGGATTCGTTCTCCGCGTATGCGTGGCAGTGTGACATCATCTGTTCAATGTGGGCGTCGATGCTCAGCCAAGTACAGTGCCGTCTCGCTAACTGTTTAGTGCGAATGATTCCCCAATGTCTTTGGTGGAGCAATCACAACACAACCTCCTGCAACACTTTGGGGATATGCGCAAGCGATTGTCCACTATCATTTTGAACTAGAATCACACACTGTTGTACGGAAAGGTTGTGCTGACGAGAAAGGTATCGGCCTACAACTGAATTCTGGGTACTCTTCAATGAGAGAGGCCAAGAAGTGTGAATGTAATACAACAAAATCTTGATATCTGGGTCTGCTTCCGTGGCCTGTTCAATTTTTGTGTAGTGCAAGGGAAAAGATTCCAGCAATTCAGAGTCATGCTCATCGATTTGTTAACAAAATGCGGCAGACGCATCAAGATCAGAGTTTGGGCCAATCGGATGGCGACATCGGCCGTATGCATTTCCATGCTTTGCCGTAGGTCTACACAGAATATCAACGTTGCAGTTTATGAGCAGTGCGTGTAGGAACCGGGTTTGACGGATGAAACCGGGACTGCAAAGGCTTGTGATCTGTCACTAAATAGATCTTGCGACCATCAAATACTCATGGAAGTTGGTCGCACCTTACACAATAAACGCAATAGACAAATCTTCCTTTCCAATTTGTGAATAATCGCACTGAGTTTGAGTTACCAACTTTGAGGCAAAAGCAATGGGTTTGTCTTGGGCACTAATTTTGTGGGAAAGAACAACTATAATTCCGTGGGAAGAAGCGTCGACTTAACAGAAGTACTGCCTTGGCAGCGTCAAAATGCACTAACCATCTGTCGCTAAGCAAAGCATTTTTGAGTTTCTGAAATGCGTCTTGACAGGCTTTAGTCCACACAAAAGGTACAGTTTTGCGACGTAAGCGATGCAATGGAACCGCGATCTGAGCAGCATTCAGTGTGAACAAAATGTTGTAGCTCATCTTGCCTAGTACCGACTGTAGTTCAGACACATTGTAAGGAGCAGGCAGGTCATGGGTTGCAAGCGAATGAGATTGGAGGGGGTGGACATCCTGGCTGTTTATCACGTGACCCAAGTACTGTAGTTTAAATTGGAAGAAGTCACAGTTTTGGAGACGACACTTGAGGCCCGCTCGTGACAACACTCAGAGTACGCAAACTGGCAATGTGTTCCTCTCTTGTGCGACCTGAGACGACAATGTCGTCTATGTAGATTTAACTATATGGCACTTTTGCAGTCAGCTGTTCCAAGAAATGCTGAAAAATGGTGGTTGCAGAGCACTGCCGAAGCGCAAAAGTAAGTTTTTGAACACTCTTAGGTGTATATTTACAAAAAACGCCTTCTGTGATCCTTCATCCTATGGGATTTGCACGACATCCAGCAAATCTATCTTATAAAAGCAACGTCCTGCACCGAACCTGTCTATGAGTTCCTCAGGTAGAGGTAACGGGTAAGTGTCAACTAATCTCTGTGGGTTGACTGTAGACTTGAAGTCATCACAAATGTGAATGCGACCAGAAGGCTTAGACCACAAAACGACACGACTTGCCCACTGAAAAAAATGGAAATGAGCGTTGGCGTCATTGGCCGGGAGTCCCCTTACGGGGCAAATCCGGCCTCCTTGGTGCAGGTCTTATTACATTAGACGCCACATTGGGTGACCTGCGTGCCGGATTGGGATGAAATGATGATGAAGACAACACAACACCCAGTCTCTGAGCGGAGAAAATCCCCAAACCAGCCGGGAATCGAGACCGGGCCCCTGAGGACGGAGTCCGTCACGCTGACCATTCAGCTATCGGGGCGTACACTTGCCCATTGACTAGCTTGAATAGGAGCAATTACACCACTATTCTTTCTGTTCATTGAACTTTGCCTCTTAAAACAACTGGAACGGGGCGGGCCCGAAAAACTTAGGCTGTGCACTATCTTTCAATGAAACATGCGCTTCAGAGTTATTAGCTTTTACCATCACTTCTGAAAGCAGTTCAGGAAATTCTTTAAGCAAGCTAGCGAAACTGTCTTTGGTGCAAAATGTGTTATGGAAAGTACGTTCTCGTGGATGCTAAGTCCATACAAATCAATGGCTTCTAAATCAAAAATGTTCTCACTGCCTCTTGTTTTCAACACAATAAAATTCACTGTCATAGTGTGAGATTTGTAAATTGCGGGGAAATTACACTGTCCGAGCACTGGTATTTCCTGTGCGTTGTAAGCAGTCAGCTGAGTGCTAGATTTAGAAAGGTGTGGCGAACCTAACAGTTCGTAAGCAAGGTTACCGAGGTGTCTCACTGAAACGCCACACGACGGCCAGAAATTCGTAATGAGACAAATAGTTGGTTAGAACGTCGTTGAACAGCACTAGGGCGAGAATGAGGCAAAGCCTTATTCTTACTTTTGTCACAACCTTTTGTAGGTTTTAAAACATAACGTTCACTGCAAGTGCACGATCCTGTTTTATTTCTGGGAGCGAGCAAAATAGGCGTTTTTGTGCCGTTGCAAACAAATTGCTTTGACACAGCCTTTTTTCCCAAAGGTGCAACACGTTGTGTTGCGTGTTGGGCAGTCCTGTCTTTTATGGTGAGCAAATCATCTAGTGCAAGACTTCATTAAGTTCACAGGTGTGTATACCTGTCGACGTGGCTGTCCGCGCGCCTGTGTACGCGCTCGTTGTTGTGGCTACTAGGTGCAGTCGCGAGCAAGGGGCGACTCGATACGACAAATCGGGGACTGGTCAAACTTATCGGCCGCTATCGAACCCGAATCATATTGCTCTAAGATTTGCAATACTTGTGAAGTGAAAGATCAGAGTACTTTCTGTTCCCGTATTCTATTATCGGGGATGAATGTTATTTCAACCCTGATCTTCAAATCACTGTAAAAGTTGCCATAACTACACTAAAATTTACACTTCCTAGTCATACCCGTTAATTCTGTGTAGCACTGACGGTTCGTCCGCTCCAGCTTTCTCTGCAAGCAAAAATTATGATATCTGGCTACAGTTACTTGAGCTTGCTGGTCATAGTACTGAGCTAATGCAGCGATTACTTTGTCATAAGCCGGCCGGAGTGGCCGAGCGGTTAAAGGCGCTACAGTCTGGAACCGCACGACCGCTACGGTCGCAGGTTCGAATCGTGCCTCGGGCATGGATGTGTGTGATGTCCTTAGGTTAGTTAGGTTTAAGTAGTTCTAAGTTCTAGGGGACTTATGACCACAGCAGTTGAGTCCCATAGTGCTCAGAGCCATTTGAACCATTTTTGAACTTCGTCATAGCTGAGTTCGTCAGGAGCCGCAGCTGGGAATTGTATATACAGTATATTAACCTGAATATTGTGGTCCATGCAATCGAAAGAAAGTATTGTAGTTTTACAGTACCTTGATCTCGATGAACTTCACAAGGTGCTTGAAAATGAGCCATGTATTTGAGCCATTCCTGTTCGGTGTCATTAAATTGCCGGAACCGTGGTATGCTGGTCGGCGGCACTTGTTTGGCTGATTTGTTGGACTATTGTGCTTCCGACGCAGCTTGTGCAGCCAGCAGTTGTTGTGAAACGTCCCCTTTGAACAAATTATACACGACTGTGCTTAACCTGACACACAATATTATTTAGCGCAACGCAATCTGACTATCAAAGATCCCTGCAAAAGAATGGCCCTGACTAACATTAAACTATACCTTTCACAAATAACTTACCTCACAAAAATCTCCGTTACTCGAACTACTGCAATACGGCGAGCGCCACTACTGCCAGCTAAATAAAAGATTCAAACTACTGAAGGCACTAACTACTGATAGGGATAGTTAGCAAATGAAAGATTTTAATAGAGAACAAACATTGTATTTACCTTAATATCATCATATATATAGCAGTTCATGACAAATTACAAAACTCCGCCATCTCTCTCCCCACATCCACCACTGCTGGCGGCTCACCTCCAACTGCGCAACACTACGCGCTGTTCACATCCAGCTGCAGCTGCCCAACACTACAATGGCAACAACAATGCAAACTAGCCACATACTGCACACAGCACAGCCAGTGATTTTCATACAGAGCGCTACGTGGCATTACCAATATAAAAATCTAAACAGCCTACTTACAGTTGTACAGTCTTCAGCAATGTATCAACTTGTTGGTTCTGAGACAGAAAAATTTGTGTTAGATGCGTCATATTTGTCGCATGTGGCTGAGGCGCGGCGGCAGGGGGTGGAGAGGGTGGGTTATCCAAGGTTCACACAAATACGTTACATCGAAAAATCAGGCAATTTCATTAGTCCTGCGGCTCCCCTCCTAGAATACATGCAAGAAAACGACAACAAATTAGCAAAATGACCACCCTTGCAAGCAAAGACACAGGAGAAGCAAGCAAAATCTGTGGCCAAATCAATTAACTTCGATCTGTACAGAATTATCATCGTCGCCGCTTTTGTGTCATCGTTGCCACTGTAGAGTCTTGTACCATGGGGACCAAGGAGAGGATCTGTTGGTGGCTACACAACTGCGCACATGTATCAACAGCGCTCTTTATTCATAAGAACAATAAGCTACTTACCTTTAAGCTACTCCAGGTGCTCTGGTACAAGCTGTTCTGTAATAGTCCTTGTTAGCCTCACTACTGGTCAAGTACAAGTCTCGCTACGTACAATGCTCTGGTCGCTAGGTATTGACTGACTCTGAGCTGGAGGCTGTTACTCTGACTGTCTGCTAGCACGGCTCCGTCTGTGACTGGGCTTATTCTCTGTGACTTACTGGAGCCTCTGCTTCCCAACGGCGATCTAAATATTGGCAGTCGAGAGAACGATGTAGGCACATTGCTTGGAGTCTGTCTTTGGCCTCTCTCCTGAGAGGCGCGCTTGATTCCGCACCTATTATCGATCTTCTTGCTACGTCTTTGACGACCGGTGTGCTGGCGACAGCTTACGCCAGTACAAGGATTCTGCTGATCCGTAACTCCATTCCATCCATGTTCATTGGTTTTCCGATTTTGTAAGAATAAAAAAGTATTTGTTGGAAGTTTATTTATGGTTGCACTGCTACCAGTCATCTTCAAGATAGTGTTTTCATAACAATTTACAATTACAATTTCCAGCAGCAAAGTTGAGTAGACCCAGTATATGGCCATTCTCTGGGACTGTTAACACAGCTTAACACTTGGCTTTGATATTCACTCGGCTTAACCTTTCCCAGGAATAGCTGTATCTCGCATGCCATATCCCAGTCTGTATCACCCTATTCGGGCAAATCGTAATACTTTCTTTCTGACGACCCTGTAAGTCTTCCAACGTCATCACAGCGTTGACCTTCCTATGTTCCATAATTATTAGTGCCCTCTTGGTTTTTACATGTATCCACTTCCCCGCAATATCCCACTCTGCTGGAATGGGCTTTACCATAAAGCCTGCTATAGGGAATGAAATTAGTAAGTGTAATCTTCCAAATGATCAAATGAGTGTGACTTACTAAGGAACCAAACTGCTGAGGCTATCGGTCCCTAGACTTACACACTACTTAAACTAAGTTAGGAACAACACACACACCCATGTCCAAGGGAGGACTCGAATCTCCGGCAGGGAGCTAATCTTCCAAAATCAGTACCCACTTCCACTGTGGGCACATGGTCCACCAGTTCCAGGTTTCCTTTAGCACATTCAATTATCTGTCGTAATTGTGCTGTGCACTCCTTTGCTCTTCAAGTAGTCCAGTTAAGAAATGCTAGGGTGACAACAATGCAGAACTCAGTCGCTCGTACAGAGAGCGGTGTACTGATCCTTCTAGCGTAGTCACTGTCATCCTTGAGTCATTCAGACTGTCTGTTATAGCTTGCAGCAACCTGGCCAAGGCCATTTTTCCATCCAGTGCGTTAATTCGATTTTTTAGTGCTTGTAATCTTCTGTAGAAAGCCTGTGCAGTACCTCCCATACTTTGTACTACATTGGCAGTTATTTCTCGCGCTATCCTGGTATCATACTACACTTGCCGCTCCCTGTTTGATAACAGGGTAGTATGTCATTCTACCATGGATCGGGTTGATTCCGCAATTCCATGTATCTATCGTACCTTTCACATTGCCAGATTCCCTCTTGTCAGATGTTCCATACACTATTTATCAGTAGCTTCCAACTACATTCATGCTCATAAATTAAGAATAATGCTGATACATCGTGAAAATACGCTCTGGTGGGCGGTTTACGGGTTTAAATCACCTCTGGGTATGACCATGCGGTGCATTTGACCTGTGGTCGTCGCACGGTGGGGCTGGCAGCAGTCCACATAGTCAGAGGTGTGTGGTGCATGTCAGAGTACAGCGCAGGGAGTAGTGTGCAGACGTTTTCAGACATGCTAACGGTGACTGTTGAAAATGGCTCAAAGAGCAAATATTGATGACGTTATGAGGGGTAGAATACTAGTGCGACTGGAAGCTGGTCAAACACAGCAGGTCGTAGCATGGGTCCTCTGTGTGCCACAAAGTGCGATCCCAAGATTATGGCAACGATACCAGCAGACAGGACACGTGTCCAGGCGCTACAGTACGGGACGTCCACAGTGTAAAACATCACAAGAAGACCGATATCTCACCGTCAGTGCCCGCAGACGGCCACGGAGTACTGCAGGTAGCCTTGCTCGGGACCTTACTGCAGCCACTGGAACAGTTGTCCCCAGACTCATAGTGTACAGACGACTGAACAGACATGGTTTATTCGCCCAGAGACCTGCAAAGTGCATTCCACTTACCCCTGGTCACAGGAGAGCCCGTAAAGCCTGGTCACAGGAAGACAGTACATGGTCATTGGAACAGTGGTCCCAGGTTATGTTCAGGCACGAGTCCAGGTACAGTCTGTACAGCGACTCTCGCCGGGTTTTCATCTGGCGTGAACCACGAACCAGATACCAACCCCTTAATGTCCTTGAAAGGGACCTGTATGGAGGTCGTGTTCGATAGTGTGGGGTGGGATTATGATTGGTGCACGTACACCCCTGCGTGTCTTTGACAGAGGAACTATAACAGGTCGGGTGTATCGGGACGTCATTTTGCACCAGTATGTCCGCCTTCTCACGGGTGCAGTGCGCCCACTTTCCTCCTGATGGATGATAACGCAGGGCCCCACCGAGCTGCCACCGTGGAGGAGTACCTTCAAACAGAAGATATCAAGCGAATGGAGTGGTCTGCCTGTTCTCCAGACCTAAAACCCATCTAGCACGTCTGGGACGCTCTCGGTCGACGTATCGCTGCTCCTCTTCAAACCCCTACGACTCTTCAGGAGCTCCGACAGGAACTGGTGCAAGAATGGGAGGCTATACCCCAGCAGCTGCTCGACCACCTGATCCAGAGTATACCAACCCGTTGTGCGGCCTGTGTACGTGTGCATGGTGATCATATCCCATATTGATGTCGGCGTACATGCGCAGGAAACAGTGGCGTATTGTAGCACATGTGTTTCGAGATGGGTTTCTCAACTTACCACAAATACCGTGGACTTCCAGATCTGTGTCGTGTGCGTTCCCTATGTGCCTCTGGTACTAGCGCCAGTTCAGTGTAGTGCCACGTTGTGTGGAACCACATTCTGTAATTATCCTTAATTTATGAGAATGAGTGTAGCATCTCACCAATCCCTCGTTTCACATACAGCGATTCTTGGTACTAGATCCAGTACTTGCATCAGTTGTGTCCTTTCAGATTGGACATGGTGGTTTGAAGATAGTCAAGAGTGCTTTTAAGCTGACAAAGACACCATTGTCAGCACCTCACTAACGAGATTGTGTAACAGGGCTACAAGAAGCTGGATGTTCCTTATGCGATACTGCAGAACGACTTGGCAGGAATGTAGCAATTGTAAATGACTGCTGGCAGCGGTGCCAACCAGAATGTACGATCACTGAAGTATCCTGGACGTAGAATACTTCCACAAGAAGCACACGGGCATGGAGATCATCCTCTGTATTTAGAAACACAGTGAGATCAGCACAAATGGTCTTTACTGGTCGTCACAAAAAAGTAATAGACATTCTAACTACAGTATAACCTCGTTAGGGCGAACTCGCATAAGACGAACTCGCGGTTAACGCGAAAAAGATATTGGTCCCACCAGGAATACATTTGTTCTTATGGTATGTTTTATCGGTCAACACGAATTAAGGTTAAGGTGAATTACGAACTCTGTTTCAGTTAATAGCGTAACTAAATTCCACTGTAACACAAACTTCCAACCTTAAAGTATTCTAAAGCGTAATTTTTTTCCGAAATGAATACAGGAAATGTAGCTACAAAGCTAATTACACTTATTGTTGACTCGTTTTTAACGTATTGTAGGTCGGTAGCCGCGATTATCACCTCAACAATCAGCGTATGCTTTACATTGTAGGACATTCAATAATGTGAGCAGCAGCATTTAGGAACGCACTCAGTGCCAGATCTGACAGGTGTTCTGTTGGTCGTAGCCGTATGGAGTTGGAATACTGAGTAAAAAGTACAGTTACAACCGGTACCGTAGCACGCGAAAATGGCAAAGAGGGAAGAGACAGCTCTAAATGTACAGTTAAAGCTTAATATCCTAACTGAAGTGGACTGTGGTACCAAGAAAACAGCAATTGGAGAGCAGTTTGAAATACCTAAATCTACTTTATCTACGATTATAAAGAATCAAGAAAAAACTATTAATCAAGCGGCATCATGTTCTGGAAACAAATCCGAACGATTTCATACCGCCAAGTATGAAGACATCGAGACATTACTGCTAGAATTGTTCAATCATATGCGTGCATCTAACATACCTTTAACTGGCCCTGTGATTCAGTCAAAAGCAAATGATATTGCTAAAGATATGGGCAAAGAAGACTTCCATTGTTCTACTGGTTGGTTGTATCGGTTCCAAAGAGGCACTCAATTTCATCTGTAGAAATTTGTGGTGAAGCAAATAAAGTTGATGGCATAATCTCTCTGATAAAGAGAGCTTATCGTAAGCTACTTGTGAGAGCTGCACTTCGTGCTGCTGAAAACAATAGTGCAACCCCAAATTGGAATCTGCTTGACGCAATAAAAGCCATCGCAGCAGCCTGGGACTCATTATCGCCACATCATATAAGGAAGTGCTTTAACAGAGCTTGGAGACAATGCAAAACTGAAGATGTCCACGAGTTAGAAGATGCCATTTCACCTGATGAATGGACAGTTCTGCAGGACGTTTCAAACCCTGGGATTAGTTTCGAACAATTCATTAGTGTAGAAGACGATGTTACCGTTTGTGTTTCTGTGGAATCGGATGTGCCAAAAGCTGAGAACGAGCTGCAAGAAGGGCCATCAGAACAAAGTGAAGAGGAAGAGAATACAGATACCATTCCACTTACCCATCAGGAGATGTTTACAGCCTTAGACTCTTTAGAACGGTTCGCTTCAACATCCGACGTCACTGCTGGGTTTAAGGAACGCTATCATTGCCATTGGTTGTGAAATTACAAAATGTTATCGTTCCCATGAACGTCATCGAATCATGACCCAATTTTTTCAAGAAAGTAACGTACATAATTTGTGAGTACTTGTAATTTTTCAATCATTTTATAGTGTTATAAGTCTACACTAACGTGATTGATAGTGTAGTGTATTACACATTCGTGTACTTCTGTACATGTATAGTTATTAAAATCTGTGTTTCTCACTCAAGACGAATTTTTTTAAAGCGAACTTCTTATTTTTCGGTCACTTCGGATTCGTGTTAACGAAGTTTTACTGTAGTTCCTAACAGTAAAATGAGTTCACAACTAAACGCAAATAATGGGGATTCAAGTCTTGATTAAGGAAAGAACACAATGAAGGATTCTACAGTTAGAGTTCTTTGGCCACTATATTGACTAACAAATTTTTAAGTCCTGGCTGTCCTTGAACGGAGTACATTGGAACCGACAAGCACGTAAGTTACGATATGTGCGAGTTGACAGTTCCTGCAGCCTTGCCAAATGAGTCTGACAGAATACCAACAGACACGCGAGCAAGTTGGCGGCGAGACGGAGATGAATCCGGAGCAGACTTCTTCTCTTGGCGGTTGAGTCGTAACTGCCGTTATCGACGCGGTCTCGGTCCTGTTTACCCATACGGCGGAAGTAGACTTCCTCCCGATTGGCTACACGTGACGTGGGCGATGTATCGAAAGGTTCGCGGTAGGAGCGACTCCTCTTACTGATTTACACGCCCTCTGTGCTTTAGTCCAGTGTGTGTGAAGGCTCTATGCAGGTCGCGCTGCAAATGGCGGAGCCGGAGCGTCGTGTAGTCCCAGGGGCTTAGCTGGTCACCAACCCGATGGCGGTATGTACAAGTGTGGCGCCGAACTTGACAGATTTTGTGACAGGCCATTCCTCTTTCCCCTCCCGAAGTGGCACAGGCGAGGAGTAGACAGGCGTTATGGTCCTTGACGAGGTCACTGCTATCTATCCTCTGGGCTCAGTCAGGGAAGTGAAGATGGAGTATGAATGACTTCCATTGGGGTGCCTGGTTGGGACATCGGATGCCTCCCATTTCAGTGGAAAGAGGTTTCTAGGTTGGCATTCCCAGGGAGTCCGCCGTCAAGCCAGGTGTCTGGAACAGAATGTTGAGATAAATTGTCTGTCGGTGGAATGGAGCTATGCTGTGGTCGGACCTGATTGATGTGTTTGCTACTGTGGGTGCCATCTTGAAATGTAACTTCCAGAATAATGCTGCCAAGGATGCAGGACACGATAACAGGGAGTCAGAGGGGTTGCCCACACTGGGTCCTGCAAGGAGAGGCGGTGCTGTGTGGAGTGGGGTGGACAGCCCTGCTGTTCCTTGGGGTGACGGATGGAAGAGAGGAGTGATGTGTTCAACCATGGAAGCAGTCTGATTGGGAGGTCACCTCCTGGGGAATGGCCTGTTACATTGTCATAAAGCGAATGAGTGCGTCATCCAATAAGTGATGACGACATAGTTTTGCAATTTGGATCTTGAATGTGTGGGCAAACTGCTTGCCTATGTCACTGGATGCTGCATAGAATGGTGCCATGTGTATAAAGGATATTCCATTCATGGCACAAAAGAAGGAAAATTTAGTGGAGGTGAACTGATGAGGCTCATTGTCCCTGACAACAGTTTCCAGGATACCTTCTAACTCAAAAGCATGTGTGACGACGTCGATCGTTTGCACTGTAGAGGTTGAGGTCATCTTAATTACAAACGGAAATCCCCTCTCAGCATGAATGATGTTGAGTCCGAATGCACCAAGGATGGGACCTGCTGAGTTGGGATGGATGCAGGACTAAGGTGTGGTTGTAGTGAGCTGGTACAAGTATTGGCAAGTTATGGCATCTACGTTGGTTCGGCACATGGAGGAGACAGTGATAATCTTGGTTATTGCAGTGTCCATGACCCACCAGTAGGCATGTTCCTGCACTATCCACTTGATGAGTATCAACCCCGAGTGCTCCCTGCCGCCGTTGGATAAGCAGCTGCAGCAGCAAGTCGTATACTCCTAGCTCACTCATTTGTTACATAGTTTAATTCTTAATTTCTTTGCATGTTTTTGGTACTTGCATTGTTTAATTCATAAATTTCGGGCGTATTATAGTATTTGAGAGTTGTAGCATCGCGTTTTAGTACCTGAATAGTGTAAATTCGCGTAGTCGTCTGTCATCTGTTTTTGTTTTGAACGGCCAGTGTCGGTTGGTCACAGTCAGTGTGCTCCCTGCCGCCGTTGGATAAGCAGCTGCAGCAGCAAGTCGTATACTCCTAGCTCACTCATTTGTTACATAGTTTAATTCTTAATTTCTTTGCGTGTTTTTGGTACTTGCATTGTTTAATTCATAAATTTCGGGCGTATTATAGTATTTGAGAGTTGTAGCATCACGTTTTAGTACTCGAATAGTGTTAAATCGCGTAGTCTCCTTCCGCCGCCGAGCAGTGTGTCAGCAGTGCACAAGTGGCAGCATTACTGCATTTACTAGGCAATCTTGTATTTTAATAACAGCTTCAATTTTGTGTCGTTTTGTTTGCGCTCTCTGTAGATTAGTTCAGACGTTCTTTGCACAAGTTTTTAGCGTGGATAGGGACTGCAACTGCTGTGTTCGGATGCAGGCTGAGTTGGCATCCCTTCGCTCCCAGCTTCAGGCAGTGTTGGCTTCGGTCACACAGCTTGAGGATGTTGCCAATGGGCATCACTGTGGGGGTCCGGATGGGGGTTTGTCGGGGACGGCCAGCTCGTCCCACGCATCCCCCGATCGGACTACGACTGTGGTTGCCCGGGATACTGCCCGCATTGAGGCTGCTCCCTCACCTGTGGTAGAGTGGGAGGTCGTCTCAAGGTGTGGCAGGGGGCGAAAGACATTCCGGAGGGCTGAACGGAAGGCCTCTCCAGTTTGTCTGACGAACCGGTTTCGGGCTCTGTCTCAGGCTGATACTGATCTTCAGCCTGACATGGCTGCTTGTCCTGTTCCAGAGGTTGCCCCTCAGTCTGCAAGATCCGGGCAGTCGCAGAGGGTGGGCTTACTGGTAGTTGGGAGCTCCAACGTCAGGCGCGTAATGGGGCCCCTTAGGGATATGGCAGCAAGGGAGGGGAAGAAAACCAAAGTGCACTCCGTGTGCATACCGGGGGGAGTCATTCGAGATGTGGAAAGGGTCCTTCCGGATGCCATGAAGGGTACAGGGTGCACCCATCTGCAGGTGGTCGCTCATGTCGGCACCAATGATGTGTGTCGCTATGGATCGGAGGAAATCCTCTCTGGCTTCCGGCGGCTATCTGATTTGGTGAAGACTGCCAGTCTCGCTAGCGGGATGAAAGCAGAGCTCACCATCTGCAGCATCGTCGACAGGACTGACTGCGGACCTTTGGTACAGAGCCGAGTGGAGGGTCTGAATCAGAGGTTGAGACGGTTCTGCGACCATGTGGGCTGCAGATTCCTCGACTTGCGCCATAGGGTGGTGGGGTTTCGGGTTCCGCTGGATAGGTCAGGAGTCCACTACACGCAACAAGCGGCTACACGGGTAGCAGGGGTTGTGTGGCGTGGGCTGGGCGGTTTTTTAGGTTAGATGGCCTCGGGCACGTGCAGAAAGGGCAACAGCCTCAACGGGTGCGGGGCAAAGTCAGGACATGCGGGGACCAAGCAGCAATCGGTATTGTAATTGTAAACTGTAGAAGCTGCGTTGGTAAAGTACCGGAACTTCAAGCGCTGATAGAAAGCACCGAAGCTGAAATCGTTATAGGTACAGAAAGCTGGCTGAAGCCTGAGATAAATTCTGCCGAAATTTTTACAAAGGCACAGACGGTGTTTAGAAAGGATAGATTGCATGCAACCGGTGGTGGAGTGTTCGTCGCTGTTAGTAGTAGTTTATCCTGTAGTGACGTAGAAGTGGATAGTTCCTGTGAATTATTATGGGTGGAGGTTACACTCAACAACCGAGCTAGGTTAATAATTGGCTCCTTTTACCGACCCCCCGACTCAGCAGCATTAGTGGCAGAACAACTGAGAGAAAATTTGGAATACATTTCACATAAATTTTCTCAGCATGTTATGGTCTTAGGTGGAGATTTCAATTTACCAGATATAGACTGGGACACTCAGATGTTTAGGACGGGTGGTAGGGACAGAGCATCGAGTGACATTATACTGAGTGCACTATCCGAAAATTACCTCGAGCAATTAAACAGAGAACCGACTCGTGGAGATAACATCTTGGACCTACTGATAACAAACAGACCCGAACTTTTCGACTCTGTAAGTGCAGAACAGGGAATCAGTGATCATAAGGCCGTTGCAGCATCCCTGAATATGGAAGTTAATAGGAATATAAAAAAAGGGAGGAAGGTTTATCTGTTTAGCAAGAGTAATAGAAGGCAGATTTCAGACTACCTAACAGATCAAAACGAAAATTTCTGTTCCGACACTGACAATGTTGAGTGTTTATGGAAAAAGCTCAAGGCAATCGTAAAATGCGTTTTAGACAGGTACGTGCCGAGCAAAACTGTGAGGGACGGGAAAAACCCACCGTGGTACAACAACAAAGTTAGGAAACTACTGCGAAAGCAAAGAGAGCTTCACTCCAAGTTTAAACGCAGCCAAAACCTCTCAGACAAACAGAAGCTAAACGATGTCAAAGTTAGCGTAAGGAGGGCTATGCGTGAAGCGTTCAGTGAATTCGAAAGTAAAATACTAGGTACCGACTTGACAGAAAATCCTAGGAAGTTCTGGTCTTACGTTAAATCAGTAAGTGGCTCGAAACATCATGTCCAGACACTCCGGGATGATGATGGCATTGAAACAGAGGATGACAAGCGTAAAACTGAAATACTAAACACCTTTTTCCAAAGCTGTTTCACAGAGGAAGACCGCACTGCAGTTCCTTCTCTAAATCCTCGCACCAACGAAAAAATGGCTGACATTGAAATAAGTGTCCAAGGAATAGAAAAGCAACTGGAATCACTCAACAGAGGAAAGTCCACTGGACCTGACGGGATACCAATTCGATTCTACACAGAGTACGCGAAAGAACTTGCCCCCCTTCTAACAGCCGTGTACCGCAAGTCTCTAGAGGAACAGAAGGTTCCAAATGATTGGAAAAGAGCACAGGTAGTCCCAGTCTTCAAGAAGGGTCGTCGAGCAGATGCGCAAAACTATAGACCTATCTCTCTGACGTCGATCTGTTGTAGAATTTTAGAACATGTCTTTTGCTCGAGTATCATGTCGTTTTTGGAAACTCAGAATCTACTATGTAGGAATCAACATGGATTCCGGAAACAGCGATCGTGTGAAACCCAACTCGCTTTATTTGTTCATGAGACCCAGAAAATATTAGATACAGGCTCCCAGGTAGATGCCATTTTCCTTGACTTCCGGAAGGCGTTCGATACAGTTCCGCACTGTCGCCTGATAAACAAAGTAAGAGCCTACGGAATATCAGACCAGCTGTCTGGCTGGATTGAAGAGTTTTTAGCAAACAGAACACAGCATGTTGTTCTCAACGGAGAGACATCTACAGACGTTAAAGTAACCTCTGGCGTGCCACAGGGGAGTGTTATGGGACCATTGCTTTTCACAATATATATAAATGACCTAGTAGATAGTGTCGGAAGTTCCATGCGGCTTTTCGCGGATGATGCTGTAGTATACAGAGAAGTTGCAGCATTAGAAAATTGTAGCGAAATGCAGGAAGATCTGCAGCGGATAGGCACTTGGTGCAGGGAGTGGCAACTGACCCTTAACATAGACAAATGTAATGTATTGCGAATACATAGAAAGAAGGATCCTTTATTGTATGATTATATGATAGCGGAACAAACACTGGTAGCAGTTACTTCTGTAAAATATCTGGGAGTATGCGTGCGGAACGATTTGAAGTGGAATGATCATATAAAATTAATTGTTGGTAAGGCGGGTACCAGGTTGAGATTCATTGGGAGAGTCCTTAGAAAATGTAGTCCATCAACAAAGGAGGTGGCTTACAAAACACTCGTTCGACCTATACTTGAGTATTGCTCATCAGTGTGGGATCCGTACCAGATCGGGTTGACGGAGGAGATAGAGAAGATCCAAAGAAGAGCGGCGCGTTTCGTCACAGGGTTATTTGGTAACCGTGATAGCGTTACGGAGATGTTTAACAAACTCAAGTGGCAGACCCTGCAAGAGAGGCGCTCTGCATCGCGGTGTAGCTTGCTCGCCAGGTTTCGAGAGGGTGCGTTTCTGGATGAGGTATCGAATATATTGCTTCCCCCTACTTATACCTCCCGAGGAGATCACGAATGTAAAATTAGAGAGATTAGAGCGCGCACAGAGGCTTTCAGACAGTCGTTCTTCCCGCGAACCATACGCGACTGGAACAGGAAAGGGAGATAATGACAGTGGCACGTAAAGTGCCCTCCGCCACACACCGTTGGGTGGCTTGCGGAGTATAAATGTAGATGTAGATGTAGATGTAGAAAAGGTCGAGGACTTGCTTGTGGAGGACATGTGGAACAACCAGACACGTCCAGCCATTCTCTCCCTGAATGAGGATAAAACCTTGCAGTGTAGACAGTTACTGTCAGCGCCTCAAGCATGCCTGGAGTTTGGGATGTGGTAGCATCTTGGAAGGGCAAACCTGGTGGATGTAATGTAGAACTTTTTGTAGGACTCGATTGCTGGCTGTGTGAAGTTTGATGAGGTCTGTGTGCAATGGAAGCTGGATGAATATTCATCTGCCGCTATATGCATGTGGAAGTACACCTAGGATCTGCATCAAAGACCAGGACTTGTCCAATGGACAACCTTGAAAGTAAGTCTCCATTAGCATTGTGTGCAGTGGAGCGGAATTTTATTTCATAAGCGTAACTCGATAGAAAGGAAATCCCATATTGTAAGCATTGTGCTGATTTGGTTGAGACAGAGACAGTGGACTTCAGCAGTGGAAGCAGCGGCTTATGGTCACTGTGAAGGGTGAACTGTCAGCCACAGATATAGTCATGAAACTTCTTAATTCCAAATATGATCGCTAGAGCCTCTGTCTCGATCTAACTGTAGTTCTATGCAGCATTCAAGCTCTTCGAAACAAACGCAGTTGCTATTTCTATGCCATCTACCATATGTGGGAGGACTGCCCCCACCTCTGCATCAGTAGCCAAGATGAGAGACTCTGCTGGGTCGTTCGCGATTAGGCAGGTGGGCAGCTGGAGTGTGTGCAGCAGGACACCCCACATACTGAGGCAAGGACGAACTCGGGAAACACGAAGTATTCCGCTTGTTGAACGAAGAGCGTGCATTTGGCATTGTTACACCATAACTGAACTTTATCAAAAAGGGATAAAAGAGCATCCAAGTTGCATGCAAGGTCCTAAATAGATGTCACATCGACCGGTATTCATTCAGGTAATTAGCTGCAACAGGAACATCATGGATTAACGGTTCAAAATGTCTTTGAAAAATGGCAGGCGCGCTCGCGATACCAAATGGCAGCTGATTTTACTGAAATAACCCACAAAGTGGGTCTATCACAAGCATCACCCAAGAAGCTGTAGGTAGATCTCCTGTACGTCAGTATTGGCAAACTTCTTATAATCACCGAGTTTAGTGAGGATTTCGTCCTCTTTAGGGATGGGATTTATCACTGCTAGGGAACTAACTGTAGCACTTAAATCATCACAGACCCTGAGAGAACACTTCGGTTTTTATACAATCACTAAGGGAGTAGCCCATCTGCTGTTGGAAACTGGCATTAGAAATACCGCATCTTCAAGCCATTGCAATTCCCAGTGGAGCCTGTCTCATAGAGCAGACGGTATGGACTGGCCCTTGAATAGCTTTGGAACCATCGAGGGCAAAACCGTGACGTGTGCTTCGAAAGTGTTTACCTTGGAGGAAGGTCCTGAGAAAACCAATGAATATTTGCCAAAATGCTCCTGTACGTAAGGGCCACCACTCATGACATTAATGCCGGGGCTAGGGTTACAGATCTGCAGGCCGAAAGCATGAAAAAGGTATAAGCTTAGGAGGTTGCAATTCTCATAGTGGGCTACAACCAACGTTTAAGCAATGAGTGCCTGGGGTTCTTACTGGATCTTGGCTGAAAATGCTCCCGTCATGGAGACAAGATCTTTACTAAAACTAAGGATGGGGTATCAAAATATTGGAAGGGGTTTGCTCCCAGTTTCCAAAATGTAGGCCAGTCGATAACTGTAATACTGAAGTCAGCATTTATCTGCAGGTGCACCGGTACTCCGTTAATAAGGACAGAAACAGACATCAGGTTCTTGGAAGGCATTGTAATGAATTATACGCAGGAGACATCAATGGGGTCTGCCGCATCTTCTGTCCACTCCGAGTCACCTGGGAAGACTGGCAAACTTCCGCTTTGTGTCCAGATTTTCCACAGGCAGCGCATTTTGGCCCCTGGTAGGGACACTGCTGGCGCCAGTGACTGACAAATTCTGGCAGGGGTGAAAAGTAGAAGGAGCGCCACTAGTAAAGTGAGAGGCAAGTACCAAGGGTAGATCTTCTAAAGTAGCAGAGCAGCCCAAAGATGGCTCATAGGCGCGAATGATAGACAGGGAGACTACCTGCATTGGTTCTTTAAGTTTCAAGAGATCGTGACATAGTGTTTCGTCCGGGGAACATAGGAAGATCATGTCTCTCACGAGCGAAGAGGCGTAAGAGCACTTACATTTCTGATCATCACTGTGGAAATGGCATTCCCTAGAGAGTGCTTTGAGGCAGGCTGCCCATTCCCTAAATGAGTCAGAAGACGGTTTATGACAATTAGAAAATTTGTGGCGTGCTACTGTTACGACTATCTGGGAATCAAAGTGAGCGGTGCAGGGCTCCCGGCCCACCATTTGGTATTTTACACCCTGTTTTAACGTATTTCCATCTCACCACGTTGATCTAAATTCCTGACGTTACTGAGTTGCTGTTTTGCCGGGCCGTCATATCCCCTCTGATAGGATCTTTGCTAGGCTGCTATTACTTCCCGATTGTCATCTGTCGTGGAGTCAGTAGGAACGAGCGAGGACGAGAGTTCACGGCGGCAGTTCGGGTCGTGAGTTGGGCCCTGGCAGTCAGTTGCAAAGCGTCTGGAGCGCAGCCCGGGCCAGCCAGTTGCCGGCTTGCAGCAGCAGTGAGCCCTGCGTGGACATGGCCCGCCCGACCGTTGCCGCCACGCATCACTTAAGGCGGGCGTGACTATTGGTGGATTGTTGGTCGGTCGGTTGGTCCGAGGACATCTCCGTGCGGCGTTGTCGATAGGAGCCGCTGGCGGTCTCTGCGCAGTGCCAGAGTCTGTCTGGAGCTGTCCGATCGGTACGAGCATCGTCGCTCGCCAACCCAGGACGTGAAGGTTGGGTGATTCTGAGTATTACGTTGTTGGTTCCAGCGTTGTTGTTGTGGAGGTTTTCCGGTAAGCAACAATAAGTGAAGTGTTCCAGATAGACGCCGCCTGGTGGAATTGATGAAATTAATTTATCCATAGTCAAGTGCACCTACTGAATTTTCTGCCTTGTGGCCGTTAGTGTTCTGGTTACCTGCAATAGCCGCTAACGTAAATTTAGGCAGTGTTCATTTTGGGTAAAGTTAACCGTATTATCTTGTTTCGCAGTTAAGTGAACGAATGAAATTTTCTGCCGCGTGGCCGTTAGTGTTCTGGTTATCTGCCCTCGCCGCTAACGTAGATTTTAGGCAGTGTGTTTTCCTCACCTGTTGTTGCTCCCAAACATGGTGTCTAGTTTTGGCAGCTCACTTCACATATAGGTTTGTTTGGGGATATTGATACTTGTAAATATTTTTTTGGGACCTAGAATTCTCGTCTACGCCGTCGTGGCAAGCAAGCGGTTGGTCGGTCAGTTCGTGAGTGTCCCTTGGTTGGGTTTCGCACGAATTAAGTATAGTTAGACACACCAACTGTCTAAGTGAAGGAGGGCAGACCAATCCACTTTAGTCTCCTGAGTGCTGTTCTCTTAATTATCCTTTTGGCAGTGTTAATGATGTTGTAATTTAACTGTATGTTATATTTTTAATTTGGCAAGGTTAGTTGTGGGCCTACAGCCCTGGAAACAAGTTCTCAGAGTTTCCTTAAAGTTCAAACATTATGGCTTTCCGCTCTTGCAAGGTTATTGTAATTTTTTTCTCTCAGATTTTACAAGTTACTGCGGGCCTTCCGCCGTTGGTGTTTCAGAAAGGAAATTTTTAATGGTTCAAATGGCTCTGAGCACTATGGGACAACATCTGAGGTCATCAGTCCCCTATAACGTAGTACTACTTATACCTGCCCGCATCTCGTGGTCGTGCGGTAGCGTTCTCGCTTCCCACGCCCGGGTTCCCGGGTTCGATTCCCGGCGGGGTCAGGGATTTTCTCTCTCTCGTGATGGCTGGGTGTTGTGTGCTGTCCTTAGGTTAGTTAGGTTTAAGTAGTTCTAAGTTCTAGGGGACTTATGACCGCAGCAGTTGAGTCCCATAGTGCTCAGAGCCATTTGAACCATTTGAACTAATTAAACCTAACTAACCTAAGGACATCATACACATCCATACCCGAGGCAGGATTCGAACTTGCGACCGTAGCGGTCGGGTTGTTCCACACTGAAGCGCCTTGAACCGCCCGGCGACGACGGCCTGCGGAAATTTCAGAACTTATTGTTTTGTTTTCCGATTGTTGGAATATATATTTCCTTAATTTGCAGAATTTAGCTTTGCAGCCTTGACACATCTTATTGCGTTTGTTTATCTCTTTCTGTGCACCTCGTGGGCCATCAGCCCTGTTACCATTTCAAAACATTGAGGCCTTCTGACTTCAGTAATCATCATTGTATATTTGGAATTTTGAAGATTTAATCCAGCAGCCTTCAGCCGCTCCGCGTGCTGATCTCATATATGTATATGATTTATCTTACGCGTAAATTTAACTGTGTGTAATGTCTTTTCAAAATTGAACTTATTCCAAAG
This sequence comes from Schistocerca cancellata, assembly GCF_023864275.1. NCBI lineage: Eukaryota > Metazoa > Arthropoda > Insecta > Orthoptera > Acrididae > Schistocerca > Schistocerca cancellata. The sequence goes on from NC_064634.1 coordinate 120,507,609, forward strand.
CATCTGTTTGGAGGCATTCAGCCGTGAAGTAATTTTAATTGTTTCAAAAGTTTATTTGCGAACTAAATGATAAAAAATTACAATTGTGAAATGAATCCGACCGCAACTCCCTTGGCACTTTCCACACTCCTAATTACCTGTTTGCTCTGCGTCATTTAGCGGGAGTTTCAGGGATGAAGTTTGAGGATGGTGACTGCACCATAACGAGGAACATGGAGGCCAGCCCGGGAGTGGCATGGTTCCGGCGCCTGTTGCGTTAGACGCCGCGTTTGCTAAGTTGCCCAACCCACTGGCTTATTTCTTTCAAGATCTGACCGAGTTGATGGTACAGTGGACTGATCAAGTAGAGTCCGGCCAAAGTGGCCGAGCGGTTCTAGCCGCTACAGTCTGGAACCGCGCGACCGCTACGGTCGCAGGTTCGAATCCTGCCTCGGGCAGGGATGTGTGTGATGTCCTTAGTTTAGTTAGGTTTAAGTAGTTCTAAGTTCTAAGGGACTCATGATGGTTCAAATGGCTCTGAGCACTATGGGACTTAACATCTATGGCCATCAGTCCCCTAGAACTTAGCACTACTTAAACCTAACTAACCAAAGGACAGCACACAACACCCAGCCATCACGAGGCAGAGAAAATCCCTGACCCCGCCGGGAATCGAAACCGGGAACCCGGGCGTGGGAAGCGACAACGCAACCGCACGACCACGAGATGCAGGCTAAGGGACTCATGACCACAGCAGTTAAGTCCCATAGCGCTCAGAGCCATTTGAACTATTTGATCAAGTAGAGAGTTTTCTGTGGTTGTTGGTTCGTCTCTAACACCACACGACCGCTTTTCGCGTCCCGCACCGCATCGTTTTGTCGTTGCTGTACCCGCTAGATAGAGGCGAGTTGCAGAGCATCCTCTCCCAAGGCATGGCCGAAGGATTTTCCTAAGAACAATTAAAGGCACTTGTAATTCGTCAGCGGTTAACCACTGGGGTTCGGGAACAACTTGAGTTCCGCAACATTTGGAAGTGCAGCGGGATGACGAGCAGTTAATCAGTATCTTGATAGAGTCCACACAGCCTCTTTGGCCTTGTTGATTGAACTACCGGAACGTGAATTAGTTTCTATCGTCCTCAAGGGAATGCGTGCGGCGGATAAATTAAATTTTATTTTTGGTAAGCTCCCTGAAACTTGGGGAGAACTTTGAGGAGGTTATAGCTGCATCCGAATTTCCCATTGAGAGCCGCGGACGTCGGGAGGTTGCGACGTGCGCCATGGGTGTCGATTCCGGATTGCGCAAGTCTGTAGAAATTAGTAAAAGGGAACCCAGGCGTTGCTTCAGATGTGGACGTTCAGCTAATTTGGTACGCTCTTGTGGTCGGCCTCGCGCTCCTGGAACTAACAGATGACGCCGGGTTGCCCCACGAACCCGGGTTCAAACCTCTAGACCTTGGTGTACCCGCGTGATCACCCCCACTTCGTCCCTTTTGCCTTATGTTTGTGCTCGGGTAGGTGGCGTGCCCCTTTGCTCTCTCCTGGATTCCGGCAGTTCTTTGTCATTAATGAGTCTTGAATGGTTTTTGGAATTTCAGCATCTTACTAGACTTCGTTCGGTCCCGTCCTTGGTGCAGATATGTCGGGTGGCCAATGGCCAGGTGTTGCCTTTGCCAGGCAAGGTCCGGAGAAGGGTATCGGTTGCCGTTATTTTCTGGCCTGTATCGTTAGCCTTGGTTAAGGGACTCCCTGTTAATTTAATATTGGGGTGTGATTTCATTTATAAAACCGGTCTCATCTCGGATTATTCTGGACGCACCTTTTCCTTTCAATTTGCTTCTAGTAGGAAGTTTGGCCTTTGTGAGTGCGCAAAACCTGGAGTCGGCCGAACCGCCGTGGCTTTCGGCGTGGAGATTGCTAATAATCAATTTGATCTAGGCCGCATTTCACTCACTCGGACGTCCCAGCTGCGCGACTTGTTACACAGTTTTTCTCAGCACCTCAGCGATAACCTGGGGGCTATCAGCGTTCTTGAATATCATATACGTTTGTCCGATGACACCCCTGTAGGCACTCTCCTTATCGCCTCTCACCCCCGAAGGTTAAGATACTCAGGGCTAAGATATCTCAGATGCCGGAAATGGGACTTATCAGACCCTCTACGTCCGCTTATGCCTCTCCAATCTTTCTGGTGCCTAAGGATTAGGGGCGCGATTTGAGAACGGTTGTGTATTACCGGCGTTTGGACGTCAAGGCTGTACTCGAACCAGTATGCTTACCCGATTTGCATAATTCCTTTACTTGGTTTGCTGGGGCTAATTGGTTTACTGTTCTCGATTTGAATCAGGCCTGTTACCAAATTTCCTTGGCTGAAGAATGTAAACATGTCACCACCATTTGCACGGATTGGAACTTTTTCGAGTTTAACAGTGTTTCCTTTGAGTTAGCCACTGGAGTAGCAGTACTTACTCGTTTATTGGACAATATTCTTGGGGATTTGAAGTTAGTTTGTGTCTACAATTATTTGGACGACTTGGTTATCTACAGTCGTACGTTCGAGGATCATTTGGAGCATATTCGGCAAGTTCTTTTGAGGTTACAGCAAGCTGGCCTGACTGTCAAACCTAGTAAAATCACGCTCGTTAAGCGGGAGGTATCCTTCCTAGGGCCTATAGTCTCCAGAGTATTCATATTGATCAAGAGCGAACGAAAGCCCTGCGGGCGTTGCCTCCTCCTGTTGATTAGTGGGGAATCGCAAAAGTTATAGGCATGGTAAATTACTTTAGGCGTCTTATCCCCAATTTTGTTCAGCTGGTGGCACCCTTAAGTCAATTAGCCGTATGGGTGTGCGTTTTGAGTGGGGACCTGCCCAGGAGGCTGCGTTTGAGAATATTAAAACAGCCATAGCTAATCCCCTAGTTCTAGGGGTGACATATTTTAGCAAAAGGTTTATTGTGTCGACTGATGCCTCTAATGCTGGCATTCAGCTGTTCTTCTACAGTAATTCGAGGATCAGAGTCAACCATTAGCTTACGCGTCTCGGCAGTTAACAGATGCTGAGCTTAAGTACTCGGTCTGTGAGTGCGAGGCCTTAACCGTTTTATTTGCGTTAGAGATGTATCGATTCTACCTCGAGCATCGGGTTTTCCAATTGGAAACTGACAATCAAGCTTTGAACTGGGTATTGGTGAGGCCGCGTAAGACTGGGAGTATTGCCAGTTGGGCAGTGCGTATTTCAGAAATTCAGTTCGAAGTTAAGCATGTTAAAGGTTACGAAAATGTCTTGGCGGATGTTCTCAGCAGTATGTTTACTGAAGAGTTACCTAGAGCCGAAGGGAAGCTGGTGGGTTGTGACAATCTTAGATGCAGCGTAGTAGGTAAATTTCCCCTTCTGTTTGAGGACATTGCACACCATCAGGATCAGGATTCTGTGTGGGCTGGCACTAAGCAACGTGTGTTGGCAGGAGAGCTCCCGCTAGAATATGAGATTAAGAGGTGTATTCTGTGCAGGAAGGTCGGCGATGCTCGGCAGTCCGAAATCTGTTTGCCTGCTACATTGGTCCATACCGTTTTCAGTTATTTTCATGATTCCTTAGTGAGCGGTCATTTGGGCACCTAGAAGACGCTCCAAAAGATCTAGGAGCATATAACTTGGCCCTCCACGGACCAAGATGTCACCCAGTGTCGCTTATGTAACGTAGCCAAACCAGCTCTGCATAGATTATTTGGAGCCTTTGTCTCGCACTAAAAGGGTCATCGATATGTATTCGTGGTAATTTATGGATTTTCTAGGTTTACTAGCCTTATTCCTAGCCCAAAAGTTACCGCAATTCCACGATTAAGCACTTTACTAGTGTTTTTAGTGTTTTCGGGCCACCTAATCAGCTGGTTAGTAATAATGCCCCTGCCTTTCTTTCGGGCACTTTTAAGACCTTCTGCTTCCAGAACGGTGTGAAGATGATGATGTTTGGTTTGTGGGGCGCTCAACTGCGTGGTTATCAGCGCCCGTACAATTACCCAGTCTTTGCTCAGTCCAATTTCGCCACTTTCCTGGATGATGATGAAATGATGAGGACAGCACAAACACCCAGTCATCTCGAGGCAGGTGAAAATCCCTGACCCCGCCGGGAATCGAACCCGGGACCCCGTGCTCGGGAAGCGAGAACGCTACCGCGAGACCACGAGCGGCGGACCCAGAACGGTGTGACGCGTTTTACCACTACCCCATATTATCCCCAAAGGGTCCTTTGCGGAACGGGTTAATCGCAATCTCAAATTCGCTTTGATTATGTATTATCAGAAAACACCCAACAAATGGGATGCCAGTCATACCTGGATCAGTTTTGCTTTTAAAACAGCCATTCATGAAGCCTCTCGAGTTACGCCTGCATCCTTGATTTTTACCTGTGCAATTAATTCCCCTCTTTGGAACTTGTGGGGAACTAAGGATGCCGGCCGGAGTGGCCAAGCGGTTCTAGGCGCTACAGTCTGGAACCGCGCGACCACTACGGTCGCAGGTTCGAATCCTGCCTCGGGCATGGATGTGTGTGATGTCCTTAGGTTAGTTAGGTTTAAGTAGTTCTAAGTTCTAGGGGACTGATGACCTCAGAAGTTAACTCCCATAGTGCTCAGAGCCATTTGAACCATTTTGAAATCAGGATCTTATTCCACCCGAGGTTAATTCGCGGGTCATCAAGGAAAATTGGAACCGGGACTGGCGTAATATACCGAGAGCTCGTGATAGGCAAGCCCAGCGTTACAATCGTAATAGCGAAATATTTCAGGGTTTACGTCCGCAATTTCCATGGAAGACAGGTGCACGGGGGCAACCATAGTAAATTTGTTGCTCGTTTTCGGGGGCCGTGAACTATTATACGTATATTAGGCCTGGTCAATCTCTTTGTTATGGAGAACAGCTCAGGTAAGCAGTGTCGGGTTCACCTCAAGTAGTTAAAGTAGTTCAGGGTTGGGGTTAACCACTTCCTGACTTAACAGTCTGAGTTGGGGAGGTTGAGCTGTGCAGGGCTCGCCGTCCCACCATTTGGTATTTTACACCCTGTATTAACGTGTTTTCATCTCACCACACTGATTTAAATTACTGGCGTTACAGAGTTGCTGTTTTCTTGATCGTCATCGACGCTAGAAGAGCGTATCGATATATGCCTTCTGATAGGATCTTTGCTCGGCTGCTATTACTTCCCGCAACGTGCGAGGAGGAGAGATCACGGCGGCAGTTCGGGTCGTGAGTTGGGCTCTGGCAGTCAGTTGCAACGCGTCTGGAGCGCAGCCCGGGCCAGACAGTCGCCGGCGTGCAGCAGCAGTGAGCCCTGCGTGGACATCGCCCGCCCGACCGTTGCCGCCACGCATCACTTAAGGTGGGCGTGACTATTGGTGGATTGGTGGTCGGTCGGTTGGTCCGAGGACATCTCCGTGCGGCGTAGTCGATAGGAGCCGCTGGAGGTCTCTGCGCAGTGCCAGAGTCTGTCTGGAGCTGTCCGATCGGTACGAGCATCGTCGCTCGCCGACCCAGGACGTGAAGGTTGAGTGGTTTCAAGCATTGCGTCGTCGGTTCCAGCGTTGCTTTAGTGGAGGTTTTCCTGTGACCAACAAGAAGTGAAGTGTTCGAGATAGTCACCGTCAGGTGGAATTGATGAAATTAAATTAGCCGTAGTCATCTGCACCAGCGGAACTTTCTGCCTTGTGGCCGTTAGTGTTCTGGTTACCTGATTGGCCGCTAACGTGGTTTTTAGGGAGTTTCCTTCCGTTTCCTGTTGTTGCTGCCCAACATGGTGTGTAGTTTTGGCAGCTCAATTGACTTACGCGTTTGTTTGGGGATAGTGATACTTGTAATTCTCTTTTTTTTGGGCAGTGGGGGGTTGAATTCTCGTATACTCCTTCGTGGCAAGCAAGCGGTTTGTCGGTCGGTCCGTGACTGTCCCTAAGTTGGGTACGCACTCACAACCCGTCTCGCCTAAGTGAACGAGGGCAGACCGTTCCACCGGAGACCTCTGAGTGCCATTCTCTTAATTATCCATTTGGCATTGTTAATGTATTTTATGTTTTTAATTTGGCAAGGTTAGTTGTGGGCGTTCAGCCCTGGAAACATGTTCTCAGAGTTTCCTTCAGTTCCAAACATTATCGCCTCTGCTCTTGAAAGGTTATTGTAAGTTCGTCTCTAAGGTTTTACAAGTTATTGTGGGCCTTCCGCCTTTGGAGTTGCAAAATGGAAATATTTAACTTAATGTATTGTTTTACCAATTGTTGCAATATGTATTTCCTTAATTTGGAGAATTTAGCTTCGGGGCCTTCAGCCATCTTATTGCGTATGTTTATCTCTTTCTGTGTACCTTGTGGGCCATCAGCCCTGTTAGCATCTTAAAAAATTGTGGCCTTCTACCTTCAGTATCATCATAGTATATTTGGAATTTTGAAGATTTAATCGAGCAGCCTTCAGCCGCTCCGCATGCTGATCTCATATATGTATTTGATTTAGCTTATGCGTAAATTCAACTGTGTGTCATGTATTTTCGTAATTGAACTTATTCTAAAGCATCTGTTTGGAGGCATTCAGCCGCGTGGCAAGTTTATTTTTTTCACAAATGTATTTGTTAACTAAATGATAAAAAAATTACAATTGTGAAATGAATCCGATCGCTACTGCCTTGGCCCTTTCCACGATCCTAATTACCTGTTAGCCCTGCGTGATTTAGCGGGCGTTTCACAAAGTAATCAAGCTGACCAGATCGCAATATGCCGTAAGGGAGCGTGTAGATTTCTATCTCCAGATGAAAGTGCTTTATTAGTTGATAAATTGATGGGTATTCGGTGGCCAGGAGGAAAGCACATTGTTGGTCCCTCACGAGATGTCATGCACTGGTAAATGCTGTTCCATCCGAACCACGTACGACGTTCAAAGTTCCACCTTAATATCGAATTCATGGAGAGGCTGTGGTGGCGGCTGCCGGATGTTGCGAATAGAGGCGTCCAGTTGCACTGGCATCGTCTGGACGATCGCTCCACCAGGATTTCGTTGGTGTGCAGTATCTTCTGCAACAGAATGATCACTGGTTGGATTAAGCCCACTGGTTTCGTGGTAGTTGTCGTGGATTAAACTGTCTGAAAACAGACACAATCCGCAGTAGTTCCGTAGAACGTTTAAATCCTCATCGCCAACTGATGTATCCTGGACTTCGAACAATTGTGCAAGAAACACACGAGCATTTTGTTCATCCTCCCTATTTCAGAACACAATGACATCAACACAAATTAATTTCGTTGAGCTTCACAAACAAGAAACAAACTTAGCACCTAGTTTCTAACAGGAAAATGAGTTCACAACTAAATGGAAGTACTTGGAATACAAGTCTTGTTGAGGAAACAGCGCAATGATGACTTCTGCAGTCAAAGTTCGTTCTCCACTTGTTTCCTTTGAGCAGCGCACATTGAAACCGGTAAGCACGCAAGTCACTATATGGTGTGAGTTCACAGTTCCTACAGCATTACCAAATGAGTCTGACAGAATACCAACAGCCAGCGAGCACGTTGGCGGCGAGGCGGCGCTGGATCCGGAGCAGAATTCTTCTCTTGGCGGTTGAGTCGTAACTGCCGTGATCGGCGCGGTCTCGGCCCTAATTACTCACAGGGCGGAAGTAGAAAGTAGAACTTCCTCCCGATTGGATACACGTGATGCTGGGTGATGCAGATAAAGTCTCGTGGCAGGAGCGACTTCTCTTGCTGAGTTTTACGTCCTCTGTGTTTTGGTCTGGTGTACGAGTATATGAATTCTCGCTTCAGGTCGCACTGCAAATGTCGGAGCCGGAACGTCGTGTGGACGGCAAATCATGGAATAAATCTGAAGTATATCAGGTGTTCCCCAGGGAAGCGTCCTGGGACCTCTGCTATTCCTAATCTATATAAATGACCTGGCTGACAATCTGAGCAGTTCTCTTAGGTTGTTCGCAGATGATGCTGTAATTTACCGTCTAGTAAGGTCATCCGAAGACCAGTATCAGTTGCAAAGCGATTTAGAAAAGATTGCTGTATGGTGTGGCAGGTGGCAGTTGACGCTAAATAACAAAAAGTGTGAGGTGATCCACATGAGTTCCAAAAGAAATCCGTTGGAATTCGATTACTCGATAAATAGTACAATTCTCAACGCTGTCAATTCAACTAAGTATCTGCGTGTTAAAATTACGAACAACTTCAGTTGGAAAGACCACATAGATAATATTGTGGGAAAGGCGAGCCAAAAGTAGCGTTACATTGGCAGGACACTTAGAAGATGCAACACGTCCACTAAAGAGACAGCTTACATTACATTCGTTCGTCCTCTGTTAGAATATTGCTGCGCGGTGTGGGATCCTTACCAGGTGGGATTGACGGAGGACATCAAAAGGGTGCAAAAAAGGGCAGCTCGTTTTTTATTATCACGTAGTAGGGGAGAGAGTGTGGCAGATATGATACACGAATTGGGATGGGAGTCATTACAGCAAAGACGTTTTTCGTCGCGGCGAGATCTATTTACGAAATTTCAGTCACCAACTTTCTCTTCCGAATGCGAAAATATTTTGTTGAGCCCAACCTACATAGGTAGGAATGATCATCAAAATAAAATAAGAGAAATCAGAGCTCGAACAGAAAGGTTTAGGTGTTCGTTTCACCCGCGCGCTGTTCGGGAGTGGCATGGTAGAGAGATAGTATGATTGTGGTTCGACGAACCCTCTGCCAAGCACTTAAATGTGAATTGCAGAGTAGTCATGTAGATGTAGATGTAGGCGCAAAAGTTGAGCTGTGTACCAACCCGACGGCTGTGTGTACAAATGTGGCGTCGGCGCTTGGCAGCTTTCGCGAGCCGCCAGTGACAAAAAGACCGGGCCACTGGCGACCGCGAGCCACTATCGAAAGGGGAGACCATCATTTTAAGTGTATGGCTTTGGCGCATCGTACTGCTTCTGCAGAATACCAGAGGTTGAAAATACCGCTTCAGTTGTAAATTTCTTTTATCATCACGATCGGTTTCGGGCTCTCATAAGCCCATCCTCAGATGTCGCAACTGTGCTGTGGCCCCTCGGGCGCCACGGTGGGTTTGGATTAGGCGCTTCTGCAGAAGCTACTTCAGTGCCAGTTGGCAGCACAGTGGCACAACGAGCTGATACAAATAGGTTACATAAAGGACATCTCGTATGCAGACTCCCTATAGCGAGCGTTCCATAACTACGTGCTAACGCTGTTTGCTGTTTCAGTGGTTTCAAGTGAGAGCGCACTGGAGGATAGCGTGGAGGGCTATTGTGTTTTCTGATGAAACTTGATTCTGTGTCGGTCTAAGTAATCATTGGTTGGTTGGTTGTTTTTGGGGGTGGGGGGTGGGGGGGGAAACCAGACAGCGAGGTCATCGGTCTCATCGGATTAGGGAAGAAAGTCGGCCGTGCCCTTTCAAAGGAACCATCCCGGCCATTGCCTGGAGTGATTTAGGGTAATCACGAAAAACCTAAATCAGGATGGCCGGACGCAGGATGATATGACTGTGCTGATTAGAAGGAGGCCAGTGCAGAGCCATCACTAACCTTACTGCATACCGGACACGCTGGACGTAAAATAATCTGCCTCGTGCTAGACGCACTCGACCTACTCCTGGATTTATAGTCACTGGAGCGGTTTCCTATGACAGCAGGAGCGTCCTTGTGGTTACCCCACGATCATGAGTGGAAATTTTTATGTCAGTCTGGTGATTAGAGCTGTTGGGCTGCCATTCATGAACAGCCTCCTGAAGGGTGTTTTCCAAGAGGATAACACTCGCCTACATACAGCTGTTATAACCCAACGTCCTCTACAGAGTACGAAATGCTGCTTTGGCTTGCTCAATCGACAGATAGGTCTCCAATTGGACACGTATGGGACGTGATCGAATGACAACTTGAGCGTCATCCACAAACAGTACTAACCGTCCGTGTATTGATCGACCAATCGCAACAAGCATGCAACTCAATCCCACGGACTGACATCCGGCACCCGCACAACACAATGCACGCACGTTTGTCAGCTCGCACTTAACATTCTGGCGATTACACTGGTTATTAATGTACCATAATTTCACATTTGGAATGGCTTATCTTGCTCTTACCTTAACTATGATCTTACTATTTCAATCACTTAAATTAGGTCACCGAGACAAAGGCACTGGAGAAAATTACTTCCTCTGGATTAATTATTTCCGACTTTTTTGCTGTCAAAGTATCTGAACATCTTCGAAATCGTGTAGTGTATTCGTTCTGGCTTGATTTTGAAAAGGACTTATGTACAATTTGCGAATGTGGAGAAGTCTACACAACTGATTCATCAAATTCGACATAAAACTAATGCCCTGATGTATTGTTATAGAATTCAGAACGCCAAATGTAACCTCCCAGTTGGTCCCTGTTGTTCACAATTGCTTGGGTAAAAATACTCGCTTGCTGATCAGGGATTGCAATTATCGTGATATAAATTTAAGGAATCGTTTATTATGGTTATTATGTACTTAGTTCCTGCTGATGTCCCATTAAAACAGCCTAAAATATCTACAGCTGATATTTGTAAAGGTTGAAATGCTTCTGCTATCGTTTGTAATGGAATCATTGGATCGCTGAGATATGCCCGTTGTACACGTGGAACACAGTTCCTGACGTATTGCTTATCTTTTTTCCTGGTCCTCCACAAAAATATCTCGGAAACCCGTCTGTCAGTACGCCAACCAATGGTCATCCACTTGTTTCAAAACTTCCTCCCGAAACGCTGCAGATATCACCACTCTTAGCCAGTAGTTTGTCATTCTGCACAACAAACTGTCATGTGTGACGAACTACGTTTGATTTGAATATCTTGCCTCAGCTGCCTGCGACTTTCTCCACTCAGCAATGCTTTTTGCCCAGTGCTTGCAGAACCAATATTTTCCTACTCAAATAATCTGCGTTGGTGTGCCTCTTTCCCTGGGTGTGGCCTACTTAAGAATCAAATTCTCCAACCTCGTCAGTATACTGGATTGGTCCTATAGTCTGTAGTAACAATTTTAACCCCATATGATCAGCCACTGTTTTAAGTTTTTAGCTGGATAAATAACATCGAAGGTGACAGATAGCAAAGAAAACTGCCAATATTCCCTTCTCAGTCGTGGAACAAGTCCACTCAGCTTTGTTCAGCTGTCGGAACACGTATGCTACAGGATGTTTTCCGGTAACAATACTCAGGCTAAGGACACAACCAACCGCCATATTGCTCACATCATAAGTAAATTCCATTCCGAAATTTGGAATGATTAAAACAGGACCTGATGTCAAAGCTTTTTCAAAGTACCGAACACTGTCGCTTTAGCAGACGATTAAAATTTTGCTCCTTTTAGTAGCAAACGACTCATGGTTTTGGCAGTTTCAGCAAAGTTACGATAGCAATTGCAGAGACCCATATAAGAATAAAGTTGTTTAATGGTGCATGGTGGCGAGAAGTTCTCAACTGCTGAAATTAGGTATGGATCTGTTCTCACTCTTTCCTGACTGGTTACATGCCCAACGTAATTTACTCTCATTGTTGCAAAATGACGTATATCAATACTTAGTGGTAGTCGTACTGTCCTTGTTCTTTTGACCAATTCTTCCAGCTCTCGTCCATGTTCTTTCATGTTCTTTCAAGAGATGATAATGCCATCAAGATACAACATAAATTTCCTTGGCTTCAGTCCTCTAAGTACCCTATCCAATAACCTTTGGGATGTGGCGGGTGTATTCTTGAGTGCGAATGACATTCTATGGTCCCAGGGGATTGTAAAAGCTGTCTTCGCCGATTTTGCAGCCTTACCTGCAGCTGATGTTACTCATTCGCCAAATTCATGATGGAGAAATATTTGTACTGACCCAAGTTGTCAATAGACAGCGTTATGTTCGGTATAGATTATGATCTCTGATGGTTCGTGGATTAAGGTATAGTTAGTCACCGGTAAATCTGTTTTTTATAGCGTCACCTGCTGATTTCTTTGAGATCAAAATGATAGGTGCTCCCGAAGGACTATTGTTTTATTTAGTAATACTGTCTGATAGTCGTCGGGATGAAAAACTTTTCTATTATTGGTTGCACACATTTCGGAATTCTGTATGGTTTCTTATAAATTGGCGCATTATTTGCTGTTTTGTATCTTGTGTTGCGTGATTGATGTTGCTTCTAATGGGCCTCTCCGACTAAATAAAACTTTGAACTGCAGTACCAAGTTTTCCTTCACTTTCTTACCATTTCCTTGTAAATATTTTACATTTTCACGTAGCGCACATATGTTGACGGATTGTTTGTAGCAGAGGTCCTCACCTGAGATATCTATGTCGTCTTTCCCTAAAACTTTCAAATTAGCAATCAGTAGATCACTTGGCAGACTCACTTCGTTGATGCCAAAATTACTGATACTGACTGGAATCATAAAATCTCCATCCACATAACTGAAAAGTACTGTAATTCTGCGTATGACTCACCCAATTCCTCGTTAGCTTGCGATGTCTAAACAACTCATAGTAAACCCTTATGTAAGTCTGTGTCTACGTGCTAACCCACATCAGCTTCCTTGTACCTTGCAGTATTGTACCATGAGAATCATTAGTGCTTGTGTCGGCAGTTTGTTTGGTACCACATTAATAACTGGTGAACCTCCCGACATCATAATAACACTTGCAGCTGTCGTCCCTACAGGAAATATGCCTCCAAGTTCAATTGTACGCTGCGAAAGGGCAATTTCTGCATGGCGTTTAACAAGAAAGTCGCTCAACAGTATCCCATAGTATCCTTCCGCAAGAGGCAGCAACACTTCCACATGCTCCAAAAAGAGCTTAGTTACCAATTCACAACTGAGAAATGTTGTCCACAACGACCTAATGTCATTACCATCCACTCCACGCAACTTATACTGCGGAGACCTCAGTCTCTTCCTTCTCAAGATATCCATAATGCCAACCGAAACATGTGTCCACTGATAGTTTATGTTCCTTCTCGTCCACATTGCCTAGCAAACAGCATTCTGTCTCTGCATACGTTTTTGCAGTCTCGTGTTCCTCTGGGGTTGCTGTCCAACAGATGAGGCAGCCCCGTTCCCGGTTAACAACCGATTATCCTGACGTTGCATGTCCTGTGCTTTGTTCTGCCAATCACACGCCTTGTTGCCAACCTCGCCTCAAATGGTTCAAATGGCTCTGAGCACTATGACACTTAACTTTAAAAATGGTTCAAATGGCTCTGAGCACTATGGGACTTAACATCTGAGGTCATCAGTCCCCTAGAACTTAGAACTACTTAAACCTAACTAACCTAAGAACATCACACACAACCATGCATGAGGCAGGATTCGAACCTGCGACCGTAGCGGGCGCGCGGTTCCAGACTGTAGCGCCTATTACCGCTCGGCCACTCCGGCCGGCAACCTCGCCTCATTCATAACATTCCGGCTCATGACACTTCTACGTGATGTGGCCTTCACGCCCACACATACATTGAATCGCCAAAGAAACCGGTGTAGGCGTGCATATTCAAATACATAGATATGTAAACAGGCAGAATACTCCGCTGCTGTCGGCTACGCCTATATGAGAGAACAAGTGTCTGGCACAGTTGTTACTTCAGTTACTGCTGCTGCAATGACAGGTTATCAAGATGTAAGTAAGTTTAAGCATGGTGTTACAGTCGGCGCAAGAGAGATAGGACCCAGCATCTCCGAGGTAGCGATGAACTGGGGATTTTCCCGTACGACCATTTCACGAGTGTACTGTGAATATCAGGAATCCGGTAAAACATCAAATCTCCGATATCGCTGCGACCGGAAAAAGATACTGCAAGAACGGTACCCACGACGACTGAAGAGAATCGTTCAACGTGACAAAAGTGTAACCCTTCCGAAATTGCTGCAGATTTCAGTGCTGGAGCATCAGTAAGTGTCAGCCTGCGGACCATTCAACGAAGCATCTTCGATATGGGCTTTCGGAGCCGAAGGCCCACTCGTGTATCCTTGATGACTGCACGATACAAAGATTTACGCCTCACCTGGGTCCGTCAATACCTACAGCTGACTGGAAACATGTTGCCTGGTCAGACAAGTCTCGTTTCAAATTGTATTGTGCGAATGGACGTGTACGGGTATGGAGACCACCTCATAAATCCATGGACCCTGCATATCAGCTCTGTAAGGGTGTGAGGAGTGTGCAGTTGGAGTGATAAAGACCCCTGATACGTCTAGATACGACTCTGACAGGTGACACGTGCGTAAGCATCCTGTCTGATCACATGCATCCATTCATGTCCATTGTGCATTCCGACGGACCTAGGCAATTCCGGCAGGAGAGAGAGGGACAACCTACACGTCCAGAGTTGCCACATAATGGCTCAAGTTTCTCACCAAACTCCGCAGACATGAACATTGTTGAGCATATCTGGGATGCCTTTGAACATGCTGTTCCGAAGAGATCTCCACCCCTTCCTACGCTTACTGATTTATGGACAGCCCTGCAGGCTTCATAGAATCAGTTCCCTCCAGCATTACTTCAGATGTTAGTCGAGACCATGCCACGTCATGTTGCGGTATCTCTGCGCGCTCCCTGGCGCCCTACGCGATATTAGGCAGGTGCACCAATTTCTCTGGCTCTTCAGTGTATAATACTTTACTTAGAGGAGAAAGCACAGCGGTCATCCCGGCTCAATGTAGCAATGTCGATTCCCTCTGTTCAAGTGGCAGCCCTAATGGCGGCAGGGCTAGCATCAGAAATACCCCTCGCACACATCCAGAGTCTATTAGCCGCCTCACTGATGATGTCTCTGTTGACCTCCGCTTTCTGCATTAACTCTTAGATTTCTGAATTCAATTTCTTATTTTGGTCATAAATGATGTAAACTCCCCACGCAAAATAGTTCACCGCAACCTCTCAACAGAAAATGTTAACATAAATAATATTCACGTTAAGTGTAACCCCCCCACAAAATTTAATAAAATAAATAATAATAATAGATAGTGATTCTAATTTGTGTGTAACCTCAGAACAAAATTGTTTCCATTTATAATCTCCGTACAGAAATGCATTCACATTTAATGTACCCACAAAATTCTTTTCTCATTTAATGTAAGCTCGAAACAGAAAAATTCCTAAATCTCGTAATAAAAAGTAAGTTCAGTAACCTGGTAGAATTTGGACGACAGCAGCGCTGCGTCATGGCCCTGTAAGATCATTCTGAATAAAAAAGGAAAATTCTTACCTAAATAAAAACGGCGAATATATCTGCTCTTATTTAAAAAATTTTCCGACACAGCTCTGTGCAATGCTGGCCGATAGATTTGTCATTTTATGAAAGGAAGCAACTGATTTTTCTTTTGTAACAATAGGAATGATCATGGATTGAAGAAATTAGTAAATTCTTTAAATTGAAATGAATGTTTTTTAGAAATTTCTTTATATCGCCAAGAGTATTATTAGGATATTTTTAAAAGATTTACATGGGACTTTACATAACATTAGTAGATATGTGCGAGGCTGCTTTTTACCTTACACAATAATTCTCAGGCTCCGACATCGCTGCACCGCGACCGCCGCAGCTGCAAGATACACCAGACCAAAGCAGACAGGCGACTGCTCGCTAGCAACAACTTACTGCTACTGCTACACAGTTCGTACTGCAGTCAACACTCCTCTTTAGTCTCACATTCTCTTATAGCTTACATATCGCAGGCAGCACATACCTCTTACATAACACTCCTCTGGGGGGTCAAAAATTTGGCAGCGATGGTGAGTCAATTGGACTTCCCATGAGCAACAAATTTTTCTAAAATCTACTTAGTTAACTAAGTTGACAGTCACAGAGTATATATAAGTACAGAACATAAAATGAAATAGGGTGCACATGCACTGAGTACAGAACATATCAAGAAATCACAAAATATATACGCATTTTTTCTTAATTAACTAAGTTTACAGTCACAGAGTATATACATATATATAAGTGCATAATATCAAACGAAATATAGTGCACACGCACTGAGTACAGAACATATCAAGCAATGACAAAATGTACACGCAATGAGTACAAATCATATTAACAAATGACATAAAGTGCATACACACTGTAGTACAGAACATATCAACCAATGACAAAACGTATACGCAATGAGTACAAAACATATTAGCAAATGACATAAAGTGCATACACACTGTAGTATTTTTTTACCGTTTCACTAGAACTAGGATAGGAAAGGGAAGGTTTGCATCATGGTTGTAGCACATTAAGTTGCACGTAGCTGCACTGAAAGTCCATATCTTTCTCAGAAGCACAACACCAAGTGAGACAATCTGAAGTTCTCTTCCCTGAATTATTAATCAGTGTAGCCAAGACACTGAAATGTCGTATTAATATTCCATGTTATCATTTTGGTAGTACATTAGGTACACCAAACAGTGGAACCATAATAACATCTCCATTGTTCAAGGTGGTGGACACCATGATGTGTCAACACCACACTCATTCACCAACGTTGAATTAGTGCAGAAACCAAATATAATGCTCCATGATCATAAGGGTAGACAGGACAAACGTATATTGCAGTAATTTCTTGTAATTAGGTCAGAAGGTGAAGGACATTAAGTCTCATGCTAGTCATCATTGAGAATTACAATAGTCTATCAACCGATTTGACTAATTGTTGGCACTCATTGCCTAGTTACTGAACACTTCTGTACTATGTATGAAGTATTACAGAATAATGTTCATAAATCATCTGATTGCAGTGAACATCGGCGCTCATTGGCCAGTTATAAACCATTTTTATACATAATTTAAAAGTGAACATTCAAAGCAAGAGTTAATTAAAGGCATACCATTTACATAATTCATCTAGTTATAGTCATCATTGCGTTGGGATCGATAATTAATTGCTAGGGCATGAAAATATTTGGTATTGACTTATTGCTACAAATGAGGATAGGTAACGTCATTCGTCATGACTCAGCTGTAGGAAGGTTATGAAACAAGTAGAGTATATGTGATCACATTCGTGAATGACACACACAGATTAGATTAGATTAGATTAGATTAATACTAGTTCCATGGATCATGAATACGATATTTCATAATGATGTGTAACGAGTCAAATTTTCCAATACATGACATAATTAAGTTAATTTAACAACATACTTAAGTTAATATAACAACTTTTTCATTTTTTTGTGTTTTTTATTTTTCATTTTTTAAATTTTTTTGTTTTTTTTTTTTAATTTACATCAAAAATTCCTCTATGGAGTAGAAGGAGTTGTCATTCAGAAATTCTTTTAATTTCTTTTTAAATACTTGTTGGTTATCTGTCAGACTTTTGATACTATTTGGTAAGTGACCAAAGACTTCACTGCCAGTATAATTCACCCCTTTCTGTGCCAAAGTTAGATTTTATCTTGAATAGTGAAGATCATCCTTTCTCCTAGTATTGTAGTTATGCACACTGCTATTACTTTTGAATTGGGTTTGGTTGTTAATAACAAATTTCATAAGAGAGTATATATACTGAGAAGCTACTGTGAATATCCCTAGTTCCTTAAATAAATGTCTGCAGGATGATCTTGGGTGGACTCCAGCTATTATTCTGATTACACGCTTTTGTGCAATAAATACTTTATTCCTCAGTGATGAATTACCCCAAAATATGATGCCATATGAAAGCAACGAGTGAAAATAGGCATAGTAAGCTAATTTACTAAGATGTTTATCACCAAAATTTGCAATGACCCTTATTGCATAAGTAGCTGAACTCAAACGTTTCAGCAGATCATCAATGTGTTTCTTCCAATTTAATCTCTCATCAATGGACACACCTAAAAATTTGGAATATTCTACCTTAGCTATATGCTTCTGATTAAGGTCTATATTTATTAATGGCATCATACCATAGACTGTATGGAACTGTATGTACTGTGTCTTATCAAAATTCAGTGAGAGTCCGTTTACAAGGAACCACTTAGTAATTTTCTGAAAGACAGTATGGAAAATTTCATCAGTTAATTCTTGTTTGTGAGGTGTGATTACTATACTTGTATCATCAGCAAAGAGAACTAACTTTGCCTCTTCATGAATATAGAATGGTAAGTCATTAATATATATTAAGAACAACAAAGGACCCAAGACTGACCCTTGTGGAACCCCATTCTTGATACACAAATGGGTAAAAAATGCAAGTACTAGAACAGGTTTAATGACCAACTGCTTATAGCACATTAATTTCATGAATAGCTTCTCCTAGAAAAAATACAAAATGGATTATGAAGCTGAAAGAAGAAATGCATATTATGCTGAAAAGTAGTGAACTTCGAATTAAAAGGTAATGAAACGTGTACTCGATATGTATGTACTGTAACTGTCCTTTCCAAAACATTCAGTCATTAGACCAAGCGATATAAGACATACAGTCAAAACGAACTGCAAAAAATAGTTAAATAACTACATAGGATCTCTTAACTAACAGTAAATATTTAAACTTCATCATGATTCTCATCTGCAAGGAAAAACTTCATTATTCATATTACCATAACTTCAACTGGTGTTTGTTACATCTTAAACGTTTCATAGTGCATACAAAAAAAAAAAAAAACAGGAAAACAATCATACATACATGAAAAAAGGAAAATGTGCACGGTCTGATGTGTAACGACAAGAAAAGCGACCGGCTAACCTTACCTTGCCGGGCACTTGCCAAGAAAAAATACGATAATCATCAGTAAGTGTTCATATATATATAGTTGCATAAGTGGTCATATAAAAATCAGGAAATGGCATTACAGTGTGATAAATCATAAAGTATGTTCATTCAATAAAGGGTTTAATATTGGAGACATGGTGATTGCCTTTACTTTTTCTGGTTCTCAGAGTTTCGACGTGTTCTACATTGGGGTGAGGAATGCTGCGAATTCGATATGGACCTGCGTATAGAAGCTCAAATTTACTACATCTATTCTTTCCTCTGTTGGATAGATAGTGTGTACGTACTAATATCTTCTGTCCAATGTGAAAGTCACGGCGTGTACAAACCTGTTTTTGCAGTCTTCTCCGGCGCTCTGCGGCACGTTTGATGTTGTTCAGTGCAATGTCAATTATTTCATGGTGTTGTAGTCGACGAGATGTAGGATAGGATACTAATTCTTTAATTTTGTTAGGTGGTTCAACATTTTTCAGTATAACAGTCGGAGATAGCATAGTAGATTCATTTGGTATGGAGTTAATTACATCCTGGAATGACAGTATGTGTGTATCCCAATCAATATGTTTTTTATGGCAGTATATTCTACACAGTTTACCAGTTTCTTTCATTAGTCGTTCACAAGGGTTCCAAGAAGCATGGTACCTGGATATATAGATCGGAGAAATGTTTCTAGCTCGTAACATACGTGTCCATGTAGCAGGTCGAAACTGTGATCCATTGTCGGAAATTACTTTCAATACATGCCCTACATGGAATAAAAAATGTTTTACAAATGCATTCGAAACAGATTTAGCAGTCGCTTTGCGTAACGGAGTGAACGTAACAAACTTCGAAGTGAGTTCAACAGCGACAAAAATGTAGCAAAAACCTCTATTAGTTCTGGGAATCGGACCAAAAATGTCTACAGCGGCCATGTGTCTCAATTTAACAGGTACAATGGGATGTAATGGAGGAATATGTGAAGTCGTGTCTGACTTAGCTTTCTGGCATATTTTACACGACGCTAAAACTCGTCGAATACGTTTCTCCATGTTGGCAAAGTAACAGTTCTGTCTCAGTATAAGAAAACATTTTCTGGTTCCGTAGTGTGCGTAACTTAAATGAGTATACCAAATTAATTTGTTAACAAGTTCGTCAGGAATGCATAGTAACCAGTTGTTGCCGTCAGGGTGAGAGCGGCGAAACAGAATATTATTGCGTACAGTGTAATGGTTTCTACTGGCAACATTATTCCTATCTTGCCAAAGGTGTTTAATTTCTTTCCATATGTTGTCTTTACTCTGCTCTTGTGCTATGTCTCGTAATGACGACGAAATGAAATTTTCAAATGCAACTTGTTGAATATACATGACGCTGAAATTTGCTTTGCAGAAGTTGGTTGCGATGTCTTGCTGATTGTTGCTGAGAGAACGGGATAGTGCGTCAGCTACAATATTTTGTGTACCGGGAATGTGAACAATTGTAAAATTAAATTCCTGTAAATAAAGTTTCCATCTGCTTAACATGTCGTGTGTAAATTTTGCGGAAAGTAAAAACTGAATGGCTCTATGATTTGTGTAAACGGTCGTATGTCTTCTATAAAGAAAATGCCGAAATCTCGTAAATGCCCATACAACACATAATGTTTCAAGTTCTTTGACAGAATAATTGCGTTCAGCAGGTGACAGAATGCGACTCGCAAAGGCGATGATTTTAATTACTGTAGTACCGTCTTCTTCAATTTCCTGAAAAATGTGTACGCCTAAAGCGTTGTTAGAACTATCGGTGGCAATGGAAAAATTTCTAGTAAGATCTGGATGTGATAAAAGTGGTGCATTCAACCAAGCTTGTTTCAGATTAGCAAATTCAGACTATTGGTTTTTCATGTAAAAGTGTGTCTCAGATGTCGTCAAAAGTAATATTTTCGTTAACATGATTCTCTGTGTCAAAAGTATTGCTTGCGTTGCTGGAAGATGCAACCTGCACTGTGTCTAGTCAAATTCTATCTGACGTGCTGTTATTTTCGGGAGGATGCTGTGGCATTTCCACTATTTGTACTGTTCTGTTATTTTGTCCTGACGTATTACGTTCGGGATGATATCAACTGTCTGGTTCATTCACGATAATCTGTTATTGCGGATGATTTTGTTGCTGGTAAGACCGACTGTTATTAAACGTACGCTGAGAATTGTGCTCATTACTTCTACGTCTGTCATGATAGTCATTTCTATACGGTGCATTGCGATATGAGTTGAAATGGGGTGTTTTCTGTACGTACTGAATTCCTAGTTGCTGCGCGTTACTATTTGGTGTGGCCGACGCTATACGTGTAGGCGGCGAAACATTAAAGCTTGGTTGACCTTGCAGACTGCATTGTTGGTTAGGTATGCTAACCGGTTGGTTGTGTTGCTGTTGTTGGGAAAACCTCTCCTGTTACCAAAATGTGGTTCCTGTTGCTGATAATTTTGCACATACTGATGATTAAATTTCTGCCTGCTATTAAAATTACGCTGGTAGTTCTTGTCGCTTCGGGAGTGTCTAAAGAAATTGTCACTTTCGGCCAAATTTGTCGTATCGGGTTTTCTTTACACGTTTCTAATACTAGATACACCGATAGTTGAAGAGCTGTTTTGATAGATTTAAAGGATAGTAGAAGAGAAGGCAGCAGTGCAGAAAACTAAAGATGATAAAGCACTACTACGGCTCGGGGCCCTGCGCACGCTACGGCACATATTCTTCGAAGCGTAATGAATACCCTGAGGTCAATTACGCGCTACAAATAAATTTTAGTTTCTGCGTTACAGGCAATGCCGGTGAAAATTCAAAAATAAATTGTTGTATCCAGGCCAAAGCTAGTTTCTGCGTTACAGGCCAAGCTGGTGAAAATGCAAAAGCAAATTGTCGTATTCAGTCGAAAGCGTGACTCTGTGTTCTGTCATCAATAAGTACCTTAAATTTTTTTACGGATAGAAAGTGCTTGAAATCAAAATTATCGTCTCTGAATATCTGAACAGGTTCAGGATTGAATGAGAATCTATTTGTCTGTGTCTGTTCGGATTCTAAGTCGCGTACTCTCTGTAAATTACCTAAGTTACACTGGCTGTGTGAGTGTGACAAATGTTCGGAATGTGGCGTATGCTGTGCCGTGATAGAGGCTGAAACATTTTTCATTTCTGTTACTTTAATACGTTCGCCAATATGGCTGATCTGTTGTTCAAATTTCTTATCGACTTCCGTATCCATAGTACGTGAAACTTCTGCTGACATTAATTTAGACTCGTCGCGTATCTGTGTTACGTTTTCTGAACATTGTTCAGTGACTGCATTAATTTCATCTCTAAGTGATTCTGTTGTGGCCGCATGTGTATTATTTAATTCTTGTGCAACAGATCTAATTTCTTCACTACTGTTCGTAGCACAAGCCTCAATTTCGTCACGTAATTGTTCTTTAGTATCATGACATTGCGTGGCAACGGCTGTAATCTGTTTACTAAGTTCTTTTTTCTGTTCATTAAAGTTGTCGTGTTTTTCATTCGACTGTTTGAAATTGTTGTTTAGTTTTTCAATCCATTGTTTGAGATTTTCATTACGTTGTTTGTACGATTCATTAAATCGTTTGAAATTTTCATTAAGTTGTTTGTGCTGATTGTCTATTTTTTCATTAAGTTGTTTGATATTGTTGTTTAGTTTTTCATTGTGTTCATTAATTTGTTGTTTGAGATTTTCATTAAGTTGTAGCATTAATGCTATAACTCGATCCCAGCCAAAATTAGCGGCTCTATTCTCTGTACTGTGTGATGGTGTATCTACATGTGTCACGTTTTGTGTAACCATTTGTTTATTGTCTGACTCGCGAAAAGGTTTGCCAATCGTACGTGCACTGTTGGTCACTACACCGGAATCAAATAAATCTGACATATTTTGTGTACATTGTTCACCTTCGTGAGAAAAATGTATCTGTTCATTACGTAAATTTTGCAAACCGGGTGTGTCAAACTGGGCAGCGTTCATTGTAATGGAACGAACCGCGTCATCAATTGTCGTTAAATTAACAGAGGACACAATTGAATTTGTTTGCTCATCATTACAATTAAAAACATTACTAGTGATCGGTACGCACTGATTGTCTGTATTTAGACAATTATCACTATTACACTGTGTGTTGCAAGTATTATCGGTCAAGCTATTCGAGTCGGATATTTTACTCATTGCACATCGCGATATACTGTTAAGAGTTTTTCGCGGCATTTTTTACAAATCAAAAAATAAGCACAAAATGAAACAAGGACAAAGTAAGAATGGAACAAACACAAGTACAACAAAGAGCAATAAATTGCCGATGATCTGTAAAAGAAAAAGTGATAAGTTAGTAAATACGTTGCGCCAGATGCAAACTACATTTAAGTAAATAAGAGCAGATATATGACTACTTCTCAGAGATTCACAAAGAAATACTATCCTGGCCGGTTGTCGCCAAGTGTAACCCCCCCACTCAAAAATGTTCACCGCAACCTCTCAACAGAAAATGTTAACATAAATAATATTCACGTTAAGTGTAAACTCCCCACAAAATTTAATGAAATAAATAATAATAATAGATAGTGATTCTAATTTGTGTGTAACCGCAGAACAAAATTGGTTCCCATTTATAATCTCCGTACAGAAATGCATTCACATTTAATGTACCCACAAAATTCTTTTCTCATTTAATGTAAGCTCGAAACAGAAAAATTCCTAAACCTCGTAATAAAAAATAAATTCAGTAACCTGGTAGAATTTGGACGACAGCAGCGCTGCGTCATGGCCCTGTAAGATCATTCTGAATAAAAAAGGAAAATTCTTACCTCAATAAAAACGGCGAATATATCTGCTCTTATTTAAAAAATTTTCCGACACAGCTCTGTGCAATGCTGGCCGATAGATTTGTCATTTTATGAAAGGAAGCAACTGATTTTTCTTTTGTAACAATAGGAATGATCATGGGTTGAAGAAATTAGTAAATTCTTTACATTGAAATGAATGTTTTTTTAAAATTACTTTATATCACCAAGATTATTATTAGGACATTTTTAAAAGATTTACATGGGACTTTACATAACATTACTAGATATGCGCGAGGCTGCTTTTTACCTTTCACAATAATACTCAGACTCCGGCATCGCTGCACCGCGACCGCCGCAGCCAACAAGATACATCAGACCAAAGCAGACAGGCGACTGCTCGCTAGCAACAACTTACTGCTACTGCTACACAGTTCGTACTGCAGTCAACACTGCTCTTTGGTCTCAGATTCTCTTATAGCTTACATTTCGCAGGCAGGACATACCTCTTACAATGACTCGAATGATTCGCCATGTCCTTGCGGCAGGACAACTGAGTTTCTTTCTGAAAAACCTTGTGGTATTATAGTTAGAATAGCCAACTAATCCAACGTCGAGGCCTTAGTAAGGGTTCTAATGGTACATAAGATAATTTTCGCGTCGTCTTCTGACCACAATTTAGCCATATTTAACCTTGTTTTATCTATTTCCCCAGTTGCACAGCGGAGTTCGACCCAGCTATAAAAGTAAATATGTTTCAAATGGCTCAGAGCACTACGGGACCTAACTTCAGAAGTCATCATTCCCCTATAACTTAGAACTACTTAAACCTAACTAACCGGAGGACATCACACACATCAATGCCCGAGGCAGGATTCGAACCTCCGACCGTAGCGGTCGCGCGGTTGCAGACTGTAGGGCCTAGAACCGATAGACCACCGCGGCCGGCAAACGTAAATAGACCTCTACCTTCGGTTACTTTTCCCGGAGTTTGGGCAATAAAATTAGATGATGCAGGATCAACAAAAGGGACGGGTAACACCAAAACTATTTTGATATTCTTCTAATCAGAGAGTAGTAGCCCACCACTGGATTCCCATTCCACTACATTCTAACGCAATGCCATGTTATTCTGTTTCTGCACGGTTGTAGTCTCAACTACGTGGCTGTTTACTTCTTCAGGGCATCCACAATATGGTTCAAAATCACTGTCTGAGTTTCCAGCGTTTGTGCAACTCCAGTCTGCCATTATGCACAACAAACACGAATCGCTGGTCCAATGGGAGACTGCTGTGCCTCAAGACCAAACTTTCTACATGCACTACACGTAACTGGCACAGCTTAAACGTATGGTAAGTCATGTCCGGATAAACTGCAGTACAGACATCTCGCTACAGATACACTTTATTCCCAAGAAAACAAGAGAAATCCGCACGTTCTTACGGTCTAACAAACGACGCCATTATTTATGTATTTTGGGGTCTTTGCGGTTTACCATGGTCACTACCAAACAGATTAGATTAGATTAATACTAGTTCCATGGATCATGAATACGATATTTCGTAATGATGTGGAACGAGTCAAATTTTCCAATACATGACATAATTAAGTTAATTTAACAACATACTTAAGTTAATATAACAACTTTTTCATTTTTTGTGTTTTTTATTTTTATTTTTTAGTTTTTATTTTATTTTATTTTATTTTTAAATTTATGTTATTTTATTTTTAAATTTATGTCTAAAAATTCCTCTATGGAGTAGAAAGAGTTGTCATTCAGAAATTCTTTTAATTTCTTCTTAACTACTTGTTGGTCATCTGTCAGACTTTTGATACTATTTGGTAAGTGACCAAAGACTTCACTGCCAGTATAATTCACCCCTTTCTGTGCCAAAGTTAGACTTAATCTTGAATAGTGAAGATCATCCTTTCTCCTAGTATTGTAGTCATGCACACTGCTATTACTTTTGAATTGGGTTTGGTTGTTAATAACAAATTTCATAAGAGAGTATATATACTGAGAAGCTACTGTTAATATCCCTAGATCCTTAAGTAAATGTCTGCAGGATGATCTTGGGTGGACTCCAGCTATTATTCTGATTACACGCTTTTGTGCAATAAATACTTTATTCCTCAGTGATGAATTACCCCAAAATATGATGCCATATGAAAGCAACGAGTGAAAATAGGCGTAGTAAGCTAATTTACTAAGATGTTTATCACCAAAATTTGCAATGACCCTTATTGCATAAGTAGCTGAACTCAAACGATTCAGCAGATCATCAATGTGTTTCTTCCAATTTAATCTCTCATCAATGGACACACCTAAAAATTTGGAATATTCTACCTTAGCTATATGCTTCTGATTAACGTCTATATTTATTAATGGCGTCATACCATTCACTGTACGGAACTGTATGTACTGTGTCTTATCAAAATTCAGTGAGAGTCCGTTTACAAGGAACCACTTAGTAATTTTCTGAAAGAGAGTATTGACAATTTCATCAGTTAATTCTTGTTTGTCAGGTGTGATTACTATACTTGTATCATCAGCAAAGAGAACTAACTTTGCCTCTTCATGAATATAGCATGGCAAGTCATTAATATATATTAAGAACAACAAAGGACCCAAGACTGACCCTTGTGGAACCCCATTCTTGATAGTTCCCCAGTTTGAGGAATGTGCTGATCTTTGCATGTTATGAGAACTACTAATGTCAACTTTCTGCACTCTTCCAGTTAGGTACGAATTAAACCATTTGTGCACTGTCCCACTCATGCCACAATACTTGAGCTTGTCTAGCAGAATTTCATGATTTACACAATCAAAAGCCTTGGAGAGATCACAAAATATTCCAATGGATGGTGTTCGGTTATTCAGATCATTCAAAATGTGATTGGTGAGAGCATATATGGCATTTTCTGTTGAAGAAGGCCAATAAACAAGAACATACAAGAAGAAGGCCAATAAACTGAGGAACTTGCGGCAAAGTATCGTAGCGAACTGTTACTCGTAGCCACTGACCTTACAGGGGAGCTGCATAGATGATGTCGGCTGCTGCTGTTGTAGTAGTTTGAGTGTGGCACCAGCGATGATATCCTTACCGGTGGCAGTCACTCGCTGACTCCAGACACAGCGGTGTCGGCCACATCTGACACCAACTATAGGAGTCTGTGTTGTCAGGATTGCACGATTAACGATGTGGTGAGAAGTATCTGCTGACGCCAGAGAGCGACCAGAAAACATTAATTAATCAGAAGTACAGGACTGTCTTCCCCAGGCGCTGGCAGCTCCGCCTGGCTTTAAGAGTGCGGACCCACTCAGTAGAAGCGAGCGCGCATCGCTGACACTTCTGCTGAGCCCCAGACGGCTCGTGTGGTGGCTGTTACGTTACGGCTCGGTCGATGCCCCCCCCCCTTCCAGCCATACCCTGAGGTGGCGACAGGCGCGGCCCTCGCTGGACGGCGGACAGCAGCCTCGGCGGACCGATCTAAAAAGCGGTTTCATTGAGGACGTGCGCCGAGGAGCCTCGCCCACCAGATTCCAGCCGGCAGCCTCCAGTTGGGAGACAGATTACGACAGCAAGAACAATGCCAGCAGCAGCATTGGCTCCCTCTCAGGATAATAATAATAATGAGCGTATGGCCTTGACGGCCGGGAGACCCCTCGCGGGGCGGTTCGGCCGCCACTCCACAAGTTCTTTAACGCCACTACGGCGACTTGCGAGTGAATGTGGATGAAAGACACACAACAGCCAGTCATCTCTAGGCAGAGAAAATCCCTGATCCCGCCGGGAATCGAACCCGGGACCCCGCGAGCGGGTGGCGAGAACGCTACCGCAAGACCACGAGCCGCGGACCCTCTGACGATGGCGGATGGTGTACAGCTTCCTTACCCTGCCAGTCAGGCCTCCAGTACGCCAGAAGACTGATGGCAGTCTCTTCACGCCATCAGTGTTGATTAGGGAATTGGCGCTGCAGCTTGCTGTGCCGGACTCTCTCCATTGAAACTTGTAAGTGCGTAGATAATTCTAGAGGATTAGGCGCACAGAACATCGTCTGACATAGCTTTCCTATCACCAAGGGACTGCTGCAGCTGAGAATAAGATTAAAAAAAAGAAGTCATAGTTACACTAGCTCTTTCTGTGTGCTCTGCTGCGATGGGGTTAACATTGACATCATCTGTAATCTCCTAGTTGCTTTAGACTTTCGTATCTTCTTATTTCGGACGCTCTTTTCTGCTGTACCAGTAACTGAATGGGTAGTTTTGCGTCATAATTGGATTTCTTGTGACGCTGTGCTCCGTCAAGAGTATGACGATATCTTTCTCTTGTCGTGATGAAGCTGTGCTTCACTTGTGGACTTGGGCGCTCAGTGGCTCCCGCGTGTCGCAATCGCTTCAATGTTCTCCCCGGCCTGCTATGCATATCCTCCTAGCTAGCAGTTTGCCGGTCATTGCTTCAGGCACTGGTGTCGCCAGTGAAGAACCTCAACGATTACTTAATGTTAGCCTACGAACCCACTCCAGAGTTAAACAATTTTCTTGCCACCGTCTCGACGGGACGCACGTTGTGCAATGAAAGAGGTAATAAGCTACCGTTACTAGATGTACTCTTACCGGCAAGAACACAAACCGGCAACATACAACTGGCACCAAAGTGAACATGTAGTTTTTATGCCGACGAGATCGTAATAAATTGTGTGTCGCTCCCCAGTACTAGCATAAAGAGGTATCTTCGACCGGTGTTATTAGATTTACCGATAGATATATTCCTATAGACTCCGTAACTACGCTGTCCCACGCTTTCCCACGATACTGATCTCGCCGCATTTTGTTTCATGTTCTGACGACTGTTGATTTGTTTGGATATTTTAATCAGATATGTCACTGATATTTCCTGCACCTTTCCTCGTCTGCCTCTTTCTGGTAGTCTGATACATTCTATCCCATGTTACAAAGAAGACTTTTTATCTTTATTGACGGAAGGGAAATCAGCTGGTGGCTATGTTTCCGTAAAAGTCTACCTACTTTTGCAGAGACTGGGTCTGCATGAGACAGTTAAATAACTCTTCGGTGTTCTTCTTTTTCCTCTGTCTCATTCGTCCGCAGAAGTTGTTGATTTTGACTTCATGGCCCGTTCTATTTGTCGATCCGAGTTCAAATTCTTTCGAAACACTATTCGTGAGTGTAATTCTCCGGCGAGGCTTTGGAGCCCTTTGAACCATACTCTTCAGCAAAGAGTTTATTTTCAAAAACGTTAATGGCTCGTGGAGTGGAGGAATGGCTCGCTGTGTGCGTGTTATCTGTATGCATTGTGACCCAGGAACAACTGAAGAAAATGAATGCGTCTCTCATCGGAACACTGTGCACAAAAGAACAGAATGAACAAGCAAGACGAACACATGAAAGTACACCATTAATCAGTCATGCCGAGATCACCTGAGAGACGATGTCGTCAGGTGTGATACGGCTAAGAGAAAAACTGCGCAAAAAATAGAAGAAAAGAAACAAAGATATGCTTGGTAGTACAAGAACCCGTTCCGTACAGTTATGACGTTCTGAAGCATAGGACCAGAGGAGGAAAATAGATTGGTACTGCGGTATTCTCTCTGTCGGTCATTCACTGCAAATATGTATCTGAAAAAGAATAGTTCGTTACATTTAACACATCTCTCGTCCAGCCAAGCTATTTATTCAGCGCGCTGCAGGGATAGGTAAAACATTGGCTTCCTCATTCGAAAGAGAAAATATTAGCATTAAAACTTCCCGTCAGACATAGCAGCGATTCTGGAGAATACATCCCTGGCTATGAAAGGCTGCTAAAATTTCGAGAAATTGATCAACACGTTTCCAATAAAAAATGTTTGCATCTCTCTCATACACGCCCACTGTTACTGAATTCCACTGGTAATTTATTTCCAGGGCGTCAGTTTATTTTTATGATTACATGTACAGAATAAAATGAAATGGAGGCAGAAAATTGCGTAGAATTTGGTACGCCAAATATTTTTATACATACCAATTCTGCTTGTTCGCAGTTTTCTTCTACGCGAGTTTTATTTTCATAGTTTGATTACGGAAGGTACCTGTAATCAAACAGATTTTCCCACATAAAGAAATTTCATTCTGTCATCACGGATCAGA
The DNA here is from genome assembly GCF_023864275.1 of Schistocerca cancellata. Taxonomy (NCBI): domain Eukaryota; kingdom Metazoa; phylum Arthropoda; class Insecta; order Orthoptera; family Acrididae; genus Schistocerca; species Schistocerca cancellata. Next base: position 120,537,258 of record NC_064634.1, read on the forward strand.
TTGTATAACCTCTCACGTCGTTTCTTTTTATTATCGTATTGTTTCTGTTTCACTTATTCCTTGGGCATTTCAATGGCATTCGCAACTTTTTCTGTACGTGCAGTACATTGATGAGCCAAAATATTATTACCACTGCCCTCCGCGAGGTTGACTGTCTCCTGGTGGTGTTGCCGTCACGTGACACAGTAAGGGAAGAGTGTAAGCGGAAGACAGACTAATGGGCAGTCATTATAAGGAAGATACGAGCCGCAAATGCGAAATCCACTGATAGAAGCAGTTTTGACATAGTTACGGAGCTACGGCTGGAAACCAGAACCTTTGAAACGGCTAAGCTGGTCGCCTGTTGGCGTTCTAATGTCATGAGCACCTATGGAAAGAGATTGAAGGACGGTAAAATAACGAACAGGCCGGATGATTCTCGACCACCACGTCTCATCAGAAAACGTGCATGTTGGAAGGTCCGCCATTGTGTAATTGAGGATAGTCAGCGATCTGTGGCGCACAAGGGTTTCGGAGCACACCTTTCAAAGGTCATTGTTGAACACGGAGTTCCACATTACGCGACCCCTGGACCCCGGCGTGTTCCTTGTTGGCCCAACGACATTGTCAGTTGTGATTTCAGTGGGCACAGCCTCAATGAGTTTTCGCCGTGGATCAATAAAAACGTGTCGCCTGTCGAATGGGTCAAAGTTCTTGTTCCACCACGTTGGTGGATGGGTATTTGTATGCCACCATCCAGACGAATGGCTGCACGAAATATGCACCGCTCCAAAGATGCAGACCATTAAGGGTAGAATTATGCTATGGAGTACACTGAGTTCGGCTTCCTTCGGATCTGTGGTGGTAATCGAAGGAATAATGACAGAAGTGAACTACGTGAACATCATTAGAGACCACGTGCATCGCACCATGCTTGAAGACTCCCATACAGCGACCACATATTCTAGCAGGATAACTTTGCGTTTAGCAAGGTCAGAATCGTGCTACACTGGTTTGATGGTCGTTATAGTGAACTCACATTGATATCTAGGCCAGCGAATATGCCTGTCTGTACCCAAATGAACACATGTCGGGAGCCGGCTGCATGGCCGTAAACCACCATCACATAGTTTTTCGGGAACTGCTCGATCTGTGCGTAGGCATCTGGGGCCGCATACTTCTGGAATCCCGTCAAGGACTTGTAGAATCCATAGCAATCAGAATTGCTACTTTATTTTATTTGAATAATGAACCAACACGCTAATACACAGGTGATCACAACGTTTTGGCTCCTCTGTGTATATCTCTCTTTGGGAAGACGATTATAGTACACTCTCTCTCAGAGATTTAGCCGTTTTCCTGTAGTGCTGAATACGACTATTTATAGTTTATATACGCAGCCCTCACGTCCATGTCTTATCCTTTGAGGTCGAGTGTATCCTGTTGATATTTTGCTGAATATAATCTCTGCTGGTTGTAATCTTTTGTCTTCTACCTGACTTACTCTAGAGTGAGAATAGCTGTTTTATCATGGTATTCTTCTTAACGGTGCCATTTTTGTGAATTCATCATATTTTGTTTCTGATATTTCTTCATCATAATGTCGTAAGCGAAATATTAAGATTAATATCTATTAATCCATACTTGCGGTACAATCTGAAATAAATGTTTCCTCAATCTGGTACAAATATTTCCTCACTAGGAAGGCACTGAAAATGAAAACAACCATCAGATACAATAATTTGTTTAGCTTAAGTCCTGTGTTAACCCTAGATTATTAAACCCTCATATTACGATTGCAGTTCATATCAATTCGCGGTTCCCACCGATCTGGTATTGTCAGTATAGGGTGTAAAACAAAACGTTTTCTACTTGTACATAGTGTGAAGGACAATCAAACAATTTAAAATCAGAGATGGTAAGATAGTCTATATTAAAATTGAAAGAAAGTCCAAACACGCAATAGCTGTTTATCGTGTTTTCACTCCATGAAGACCTATTTCATACACTGGAGGTTTATCCTCATGTCATATCTGCATACAGAATAAAACGCTATAACTGAAAGTACTAGTTACTTATATGGGTATGGTGTATGTTCTTCCGGACATGTCCGAAAGAACAGACACCATATCCACATAAGTATATAGTTCTAGCAATATCGGCCACGACCTTCTTCTTCTGTGCGGATGCATACATATTCTCCGAACTCTTACGGGACTTGGAATGTCTTCCACGAGTAATGAGTGTGTTGGAGTGGGACACTACGAGTGTAGTGTGTAGACATACAAGGTGAGAATGTGGGTCTCGCTGGACGCGTGCGCGAGATAGTCCCTGCAGTCGCCTTGTCCTCTGTGCCCTCGGTGGCTCAGATGGATAGAGCGTCTACCTTGTAACCAGGGGATCCCGATTCGAGTCCCGGTCGGAGCACATATTTTCACTTGTCCCCGTTGATGTATATCAACGCCCGTCAGCAGCTGAAGGTATTAACAGAATTCTAAAAGCACTAGTAGTCAACATAACCTACCGAACAAAGTAGACAGTAAAACGATGTACACACAAAACTAATACTTCATGTGCCACGAATTCCAAGCGACAAGTGCGCGTAAAAACATGTCACTCCCATGTTAAACTTTGGATGAAACGGCAGATGAGCATCCTATCAGAACCATGCATGATCACTAACACATCTCCAAAACACCGTCGAAAGATGAGCCCTGACAGTACATGACAATCGACGTAAGATAGGATAAAATCTATGAGCACGAACGTTGCAGAATCGACGTAATGTAAATTAAAATACAAATACTCTATCGTCACCGCGAGCTGAGTTTTAATTTAATAACTGTATCCGATATCGTGCTCTCAAGTGGACAAGTCTTGTTTGGAAGGACACTGTTTTTTCAATTATTACCTTCCTGCGGACGCTCTCATATACAGGGTGAATCACCTAAAACTTGCGCCGAAAATGTTGGAGAAAAGGAAAGTGCTGTTGATTAGCGGTTTTCACAGAATAGATTGATATACGAGGGCTCGTAATGTTAGCCAATAAACAGATTATAATAATACTTAGGAAGTGAACTGTTTGTGCTAAGATACATTGTTTTAAATGGGACAATGCTTATCCACTGCAACAAACCAAAAGTGGGGTAAACTGGAATGTCTGTGGTGTCTGTTACCGAGTCTTAGTGCGAGTTGTTTACGAGGAATCATATATTGAAAAGTTTCCACATGAACACTTGTTATTGTGGCAACGGCCTTGCAACAGTGGATACACTGGTTCCCGTGATATCACCAAAGTTAAGCCCTGTAGGGCGTGGCTGGCACTTGGGTGGGTGACCGTCCAGCCGCCATGGGCTGTTGCCATTTTTCGGGGCGCACTCAGCCTCGAGATGCCAATTGAGGAGCTACTGGACCGAATAGTAGCGGCTTCGGTCAAGAATACCATCATAACGACCGGAAGAGCGGTGTGCTGACCCCATGCCCCTCCTATCCGCATCCTCGAATTTGTTGATTGGCGAACAATACGACTGGTAATTCACTCTTGAAATCCGCACGTCAATAGCACTTTCCATTTCTGCAATATTTGCGGTGAAAGTTTTAGGTGATTCGCCCTGTGTACACCCTCCTGTCTCACACTGGAGAAATCGGCCCGAGGAGCCAATTCGCTGGCGATGTGGAGGGGAAATTGAGCGGTCAGGTCAAGAGCTGCTACTCTCATAGCCCGTAGCTTGGGAAACTGCAAAGCATTTCATTGCCGGAGCTGTCATATGTACTCAGGTCATTCATGTGAAAGGGTTTCCGAAGTGATTACGGGATTTAACGGGATACAACAGATGCTGAGTGAGGAATGGTAGTTGGAGCAAGAGGCAAGAGACGTTCCATTTCGGAAATCGTTAGGGAATTCAGTATTCCGAGATTGACAGTGTCGAGAGTGTACCGAGAGTACGCACAACGAAGTGGTAGGCGGCAATCACTTGACGACGGAGAAAAGCGGCGTTTGTGTAGAGTTGTCAGTACTAACAGTCATGGAACACTGCGTGAAATGACAAATTGAGATGGTTCAAATGGCTCCAAGCAGTATGGGACTTAACATCTGAGGACATTTGTCCCCTAGACTAAGAACTACTTAAACCTAACCAACCTAAGGACATCACACACACCCATTCCCGAGGCAGGATATGAACCTGCGACCGTAGCAGCAGCGCGATTTCAGACTGAAGCGCCTAGAACCGCCCGGCCACAGGCGGCGGCCTGAAATGACAGCGAAAATTAATGTAAGGCGTACGACGAACGTATCCGTTTGGACGGTGCGGCGGAATTTGGAGTTGGATATGTCGTGTGGCTAGGGCCTCCCGTCGGGTAGACCGTTCGCCTGGTGCAGGTCTTTCGATTTGACGCCACTTCGGCGACCTGCGCGTCGATGGGGATGACATGATGATGATTAGGACAACACAACACCCGCTCAGGGACTGGGTGTTGTGTTGTCCTAATCATCATCACAACAGGCTATAACAGCAGACTACCGAGGCGAGAGCTTTTGCTGACAGCACGACATCGCCTGAAGCGCCTGTCATGGGCTCGTGACTTCGCTAATTGGACCCCAGAAGAATGTAAAATCGTGGCTTGGTCAGGTAATTCCCGATTGCCGCTGGTAAGGGCTGACGGTACGGTTGGAGTGTGGTGCAGATCTCATAAAGCCATGGACCCCAGTTGTGAACATGGCATCGTGCAAACTGTTGATGGCTCCGTAATGTAGTGGGCTGTGTTTACGTCAAATGGACTATGTCCATTGCCCAACCGAATCGATCATTCACTGGAAATGACTATTTTCGGCTACTTTGAAACTGCTTGCAGGTTTCCACGGACTTCACGCTCCCAAACAACGATGGAATTTTCATGAATGACAATGCCCCATGTCACCAGGCCATAGTTGTTCGCGAATGGTTTGAACACCATTCACAACAATTCGAGCAAATGATCTGATCGTCCAACGAATATTTATGCAACACAGCCGACAGGCCAGTTCGTGTACACAGTCCTCCACTAGTAACACTTTCACAATTACAGGTCCATGTAGAGGTTCAGTATTTCTGCAGGGGACTTCCAGCGGCTTGTTGAGTCAAAGCCTCGTCGAGTTGTCGCTCTGCGCTGTGCAAGACGGTATCACATACACGGTATCAAAAAGTATCTCATCACTTTTGTCATCTGAGTGTGTAGTTTTACGTACTTTATTTGTTATGTATTAGGTAGTTAAAAACTTAAAAATGGGTACAAATATTCATTCGTCGCTTCAGTGTGCTTATGTACGTCATAGATTCTTTAAATTGGAAGATGTCTCTGAAATCATATAGTTTAATTTGATTAGCAATTTTCTTTAATGCAGTTTAATTACCAAGAAATTATCGGCAACAATAACAGACACATGCTAATACAGGGTGCGGCAGCGTCCATAGTAGTATATTAAAAACACACCATCAGGCAGTAACTGTAATTTATTTATTACCTCTTATGTCAATTAATAGTTAAAGGTATGCCATTTGCTAATGTGTAACTCATTGTCCATTGCGTGGATTACTTTTTGAAAGTGACTCCTGTCAAATGATGCCCCTCTACACAACACATTCATCTAGGCGGTTTTGGAAGGTTTCCGTAACTCGTCGTAACGTATTCCCTGGTACATTGCCGACGGCAGTTCTGATGCGATCCCTCAACTCAGGAATGGTGGCAGAACGTGTTCGAAACACTTCACGCTTCAGGTAGTCCCAAAGGAAAAAGTCTGCACATGAAAGGTCAGGTGAGCGAGACGGCCAGGAAATGTCACCAAAACGGGAAATTACTCTACCGGGAAATGTCTGTCGCAAGAAATCCATGCAAATTCTGGCCACCACGACGAGTTATGGAAACCTTCCATCGCCGCCTAGATGAATGTGTTGTGCGGAAGGGGCATCATTTGACAGGAGTCATATTCAAAAAGTAATCCACGCAATGGACAATGACTTACACTTTAGTAAATGGCATACCTTTAACTATTAATTGACATAAGAGGTAATAAATAAATTACAGTTACTGCTTGATGGTGTGTTTTTAATATCCTACTATGAACACTGCCGCACCATGTACAATCGTCTGTATATCTTATCGTATGAACTATGATTTCGCATCTTGTTTGTGGCATTACATCTCTGGAACAGTGTCAGTGCTGGAAACTATCTATTTGACATAGGGATGATTAGTTACCAAATGAAACCTTATATAGCAGTAAATATCTTCCTCAAAACACTAACATAATATAATGTACAAGATTTATGTCCCTACGTTGTCTACAATCTGAGTTGTCTGATAGCTTAATTAAACGAGTTCATATATATGGATGACAGTGCGTAAATTAAAATATTAGGTTTCACTGGAATGTTTATGTTTTTTAATAATTCAACTGAAATCATGTAAGGACGTTTTGTTAATTAATATATTTGTCAGCTTAAGAAGATTTTGTCTGCTGCTTCAACTGGCCATAAATTTCTGTTTCCCATAAAATAGTCATAGTATCACGTTTATTCGATTTATGCATGGCCATATGGTAATTTTCGATATGATACTTTGTGTCATATTTCGTTCACATGGGCTGTAAAGTCGAGGTACTGCCACGTTAGCGTCGCATGTTCTTGTAATCTGATAGCAGATGCTCACACCATTGGACAAGTATAGCAGAGTGACCATATCTTCCTACGACTCGACATACTTCAGAGCTGGAAAGCTACGCAGCTCTAATTCTGTTATGCAGAACGTTCTGTTTTAAAGGATTTTTCCTAGTCTAGTTGGCTTAAAGACACAGATAATTTTCTCTTCTACGGACTTTGTAATTCCCTGATAATATTTCACGTAAGATATTACTTTGGTATTGGCTTGGTTCAAATGGCTCTGAGGACTATAGGACTTAACATCTGAGGTCATCAATCCCCTAGAACTTAGAGCTACTTAAACCTAACTAACCTAAGGACATCACACACATCCATGCCCGAGGCAGGATTCGAACCTGCGACCGTAGCGGTCGCGCAGTTCCAGACTGAAGCGCCTAGAACCGCTCGGCCACACCAGCCGGCTACTTTTGTAATCAGGAAACATTGATATATTGGGTTGAGAAGGGTAATACCGCTTAACTTCTTTCCAGGTTTTAAGTGACTTTTCACTTCACATATAAACGTGAAATGGTTCTCATATAGTTTCCAATTTAACAGCTTACCTTGACAGAAAATTCCCACTCTCCACACAGAGCGACACATCTGTTTTCGATTTATCTTGTGCAACGTAGTTGCAAAATTAGAAAAACAGTCTACGGTTTTTCTGTTACCTTTCAGTGTTGTACACAGCGCCGTCGTCAAAGCTAAAAATAATTCCTTAAGTTTTCCCGTCAGAATGGAATGACATTTCTGTAGGAATACATACGTTTGTTTCATTCCATACGTTTTTATTATTACTTAAAAAATTACTTTTATGAGGGGGACGGCAGGTGTATTGTTCTGAATTTATTATATAAAATCATATTTCTTTCTCTTCTGCACAATGATTTTTCGTTTGTGCCACCTTTCTGCAAGAAATCAGAACGAGGATGCCAGTTATTCAGCAATAATGTAACAGAACACTGAGCGCTTTAGCAACTGCCCTCAAATAGTACCAAAAGGTAAACAGCTGAAGATGAGGATAGCAGAAAAGAATCGACCGAAAACCATTGCGATAGTAACAGGACTCGTAGAAATTTACTATTTGGGGAACATTCTGAAGATACTAAATGCACTCCGGAGATTGGAGAGTGTGCTGTCCCAGAGATGTTATAGTTCGAACTCATGAACCCATAGCTACTGAACTGAATGCCTTTGCTAAGTGTTTCGACTGCAGTGGTCCACACTAAGAATGTCAAATCTGAACGATGGACAGAAAAGATGAAATGATGGAAACATATACATCAATGACAGCTTTGAGAAAGAGTTGCACTCAGAGAAAAAACAAATCAAGTGGTCCCCAAGGAATTAAGTGACGAAAAGCAAATTAAAAGTAGGATGGGAACATTTGAAAGCTGTATACTCAAATACAACAAATTGAGATACACGAGGTCAAGCTCAAACGTACTGCCTTCGAACTTTTTATGTGAAAACTCTTAAAGATTGTTAAATGAAACAAACGTTATTAAATTTCTGCATAATTATTCTTAATGTCTATAAATTTATTTTCCGTCGAAGTTACCCTGATGACGAACACATTTCTCCAAACGAGACACAGTCTGTTGATACCGTCTCTATAGAACGACTGATTCAGTTGACAGAACCACAGCCTCACCTCTGCTAGCACTGGTTCATAATTATGAAAGTGCACTTTAAGTTTTGGAAACAGAAGGAAATCGGATGTCGCCAAGTCTGGACTCTATACTCACGAGCTATCCGAATTTGAATCTCGATTACAGCAAACTGTTCCTCGCGCACCGGTGTAGTAATGTTAAACTCGCCGAAGCACTCTAGCGGCAGTGGGCTGCAAATATAATCACTGCAGGCCATTAAAATTGCTACACCAAGAAGAAATGCAGATGATAAACGGGTATTCATTGGACAAATATATTATACTAGAACTGACATGTGATCACATTTTCACTCAATTTGGGTGCATAGATCCTGAGAAATCAGTACCCAGAACAACCAACTCAGGACGTATTAACGGCCTTGATACACCTGGGCATTGAGTCAAGCAGAGCTAGGATAGCGTGTACAGGTACAGCTGCCGATGCAGCTTCAACACGATACCACAGTTCATCAAGAGTAGTGACTGGCCTATTGTGACGAAACAGTTGCTCGGCCACCATTGACCAGGCATTTTCATTTGGTGAGAGATCTGGAGAATATGCTGGCCAGGACAGCAGTCGAAAATTTTCTGTATGAAGAAAGGCCCGTACAGGACCTGCAACATGCGGTCGTGCATTATCCTGCTGAAATGTGGAGTTTCGCAGGGATCGAATGAAGAGTAGAGCCACGGGTCGTAACACATCTGAAATGTCCACTGTTTAAAGTGCCGTCAGTGCGAACAAGAGGTGACCAAGACGTGTAACCAATGGCACACCATACCATCGTGCTGCGTGATACGTCAGTATGGCGATGACGAATACACGCTTCCAACGTGCGTTCACCGCGATGTCGCCAAACACGGATGCGACCATCATGATGCTGTAAACAGAACCTGGATTCATCCGAAAAAATGACGTTTTGCCATTCGTGCACCCAGGTTCATCGTTGAGTACACCATCGCAGGCGCTCCTGTCTGTGATGCAGCGTCAAGGATAACCGCAGCCATGGTCTCCGATCTGATAGTCCATGTTGCTGCAAACGTCGTCGGATTGTTCGTGCAGATGGTTGTTGTCTTGCAAACGTCCCCATCTATTGACTCAGGGATCGAGACGTGGCTACACGATCCGTTACAGCCATGCGGATAAGATGCATGTCTTCCCAACTGCTAGTGATACGAGGCCGTTGGGATCCAGCAGGGCGTTCCGTATTACCCCCCTGAATCCACCGATTCCATATTCTGGTAACAGTCATTGGATGTCGACCAGGGCGAGCAGCAATGTCGCGATACGATAAACCGCAATCGCGATGGGGTACTGTCGGTTAAATTTCGCGTCTGTAGCACGTCATCTTCGTGGTGTAGCAATTTTAATGGTCAGTAGTGTAGATATAAACATCATGTTACGCATTTCTCCTCCTTACACGAGGCATCACGACAACGTTTCACCAGGCAACGCCGGTCAACTGCTGTTTGTGTGTGAGAAATCGGTAGGAAACTTTCCCCATGCCAGCACGTTGCAGGTGTCGCCAGCGGCGCCAACCTTGTGTGAATGCTCTGAAAAGCTAATCATTTGCATATCACAAGCATCTTCTTCCTGTCTGTTAAATTTCTCGTCTTTAGCACATCATCTTCGTGGTGTAGCAAATTTAATGTCCAGTAGTGTAGATATAAAGACTAAGGATGCAGAATGCTAATTATGTGTGTTTTATTTTGAAATTTTTAAGAGTTTTTACACAAAAATTTCGGAGACATTACTTTTCAGCTAGGCCTCGTAGTCTAAACAAGACTGAGGTTCAACGAAACGTCGGATGCAAAAGCATTGGTCACAAAACCTCTTATCGTCTACATGATGATGAGTGTCTATTTAAACTTAACAGAATTCCTCTCTTCTCATATCTTGTGCACCACAAGTAGTAGGTAGAATGATAGTTTTCAGATGATAATACACCAGTACTCCAATCAATACCAAGTCAATTCAGCTGATAGTTTATTGGTGATTTCTTGTGATATATTAGTACTTGGAGTATCAATTGCAGAAACTTTGAATTAGTATTATTCGTACAGTCTAGGATTTCTTGCGTCTTTGCCTGCATAGTTAGCTCACCAGAATTTTTGTGCTGGCGAAAACAACTTAGCTGAAGGCTGAATTGTTTCGTTTACAGTCTGTACATCTCTAATAGTTGGCTGATATGTGGCTGAACCGTATTATTTTCAGCTGGTGTGCTCATTTCACACGCTGCAGCATTAATATCTTCCACAATGCTATTGCTTTCCACTTCACTGTTTTCCTCGTTCGAAAATATGTTAGTAATACTAGTTTCGTCGTTTATTTGGTTCTTTCACAACTTCACCATGTTTTTTAGACATTAACAAATCTCGGTGCAGCTTTTTTAAATAATGTTAACTCACAGCGGAAAATATTAATACGAAAATCATCGATCTTAGGGCAGCTAAAATTTATAGTATTGTGTTCGCTATTGTTTGGTGTACAGTGTATAATGTGAAAGTATGTAACGAAGAAAGAATGATATACTCCTGAATCTGTAAATAGAAGCGTAAGGAAAACAGCCTAGCACTCAATACTTTAAGCAGTGAAAGGCAACAGTAAATCTTCTATTACCTGGATTGGCCATACTGCTTCGACTTGCACTGATCTTTACAATTTTTCTTGATTACTTGATAGTATATTAATTTTTCCATTCATCTTCATTCTCCAGTTTCATTTGTATATAACGTCCACGTAACAATGCTTTCAACAGTTCCTCGATCATGAAAAGAAATACCGGCAATTAGTACATGGAAAGAAATGCAATTTTTAGACAATTTTTTAATTGTTTTTTAACAATGGTCCTTAAGGGTCGCCATTGCAAGTTGGAAATACTACCTTGGAAGGAAAATAGGGAACGTAAGGAATACAGTCGTAGTCACCTACTACTTCCCAGCAGATAGTCAAATCAAATCAGCCGAGCAGTGTTTTTTGATTCCAATTGTGATTTCCTACTACTCCAGAATGATGTCGGAGGAAACTGAAACGTTGGAGACATGGCCAAATGTAACTTCGATAAGTCAAGTGCATAACGCAATCGGTCAATCATGTATATTGTATCGTTAGCTGAGTGTCAGACTTGGTATCTGAGAAATTGCGGGTGCACGGTAGGCCTATATGAGCTGATAATTTGCTAATCAGTATGTGGATCACGCAAATGGCGGACGAGCTCCACGTCAGAACTTCTGCATTTCTTTCACGAATAATTGCAAACAGTCCTCATAAATATAAATTTCATAACATGAAGAGAGTAAACTTTCTTGGGAGTGTTACAGCTGTCTACTGATGAAAATATAGTGTTAGACTGAAATTAGAGGCTACAGTTGCAAAGCCTGTTACCTTTAATAGCATCATGCTTTGTTCACACTGACCAAATTCCTTTGTTCTCATGTTTTATATATTGCAACTAGTGCAGTCGATAGAACGGCGGATTTGGTCTTCAGATAATCACCTAAACCGTATTTCAGCCACCAACAGGTTGGGTGTCACAGTATCCTGGCAACACAAGCATTCTCAAAAAAATTTATAGAACTCACTAGTTTAAAAAAAAAAGACCAACGACCGGTATTAGTTTTCATACCTCATAATGTGAAGTCACCAAAATGCGGCTCTCTGAAATGCAGCGCTATCCCCTTCCTGGCGGAACACTCTTTTACGTTACGTATTTGAAAGGAGTCAAAGGGAAAACCTAGCGTATTGTTTGCCGCGGCGGCGTCATATTTCAGCCGATGACAGCAGGCGGTGACACAGCGCACCGCCCTTGCAATTAAAATGTCACGCTACATTTTACCACGCTTTCATGGAAACCGGAGATCACAGCAGAAAGGACCGGTGCTGACAAAGTAGTTTCCTTTTTCTGTGTGTTATGTGAAAGGGAAATTAAAATATTACGCCACGTTTACCCCATTGAAGTGCAGTTTTGCCGAAATAGAAGTGGAAAAGCGCTATGAACAGCAGGCGTTCACTTGTTTTGTGTTGTATCTGGCACCAGTTGAAGCGGCACATCACGTCACGACACATGCAGACCGCAGAACAACACAATGGTAACTGATACACTAAAACCGAGGAAGCAGTGCCCTCATTTCCACATTATAAGGACCTACAGAGATAAAATCGCAACAATCGGCTTCAGAAATTTTCTCTAGCTTTTGGAGCACATTACGGTTGTGATATAGCTTTCAAAGACTTGCGATCAGGTAACGCAGAAAAGAGGGATGACATTACTTTGAAATATACAAAACCATGGCGGCAAATGACGAAGAAACCAGTATTGAAGTTAGACTGTAATGTCTGTAAGGTCTTTAAGACTGAAAAGATATCATCGATCTTTCGGAAGAACATCATCCATTCAGACAGGTTGGTAGCAAAAGTTACTTTTGGACAATTAGCTTCACAATTCATTTATCCAAGTTTCTGATCAGAATAAGATATAGAAGAATGGGAAATGGACCGTTAGTTGATAACCAGTCTGGCTGTAGAAAAGATAAAGGTACCAGAGAGCAATTCTGACGTGCTATTGATACTGGTAGCCACACTGGAATCAAGACACGTTCATACGATTTGTTGAGCTGGAAAACGTATTGGACAATTAATGTGATATAAGAACTTTGAAATCCTCAGAAAATGTGTGTTTGCTATAGGGGAAGACGGCTAATATGAGGTAGGTACAAGAATCAATAACAGCTTACTGAACACAGAACAAGCAGTCAAAATAAACGAAAGGGAGACGAAAATAATAAGGAGACACAGAATCAAGACCATTGACACACTTAGCATCAAAATTTGGAATACCGTAACATACTTGTGGATGAAATGAAGTTCTTCTGCTGTTGAAGAAAAATAACACGTAACGAAGCAAGGAGAATATGAGAAGCATCCTGACACATGCTAAGACATGCAAATAGACAAGGCTCTCGTGCACAAAATTCTTTTCTCATTTAATATAAGCTCGAAACAGAAAAATTCGTAAACCTCGTAATAAAAAATAAATTCAGTAACATGCAAGGCTAAGGCATTCTAGGTCTACCTGCATCGTATAAATTAAGAGAGGCATTTCAGAGAATGTACATGTAGCATCTAAAGCATAGCAATGTATAGATGCGAATCTCAGGCTGTAGTAACGCTGGAAAAGAATACCAGCGTTAGAGGTGTATTACAGAAGGTTGCTAAAATTAACTGGTAAGAAATGAAAAGAAAAATTCGGGAGGAAAGGATATACATCAATTGCTCTGGGCCTCTGTCCCGCTTGAAATCGGGGCTGGCATTGTTACTATGGATTTGGCGGTATTAGTTGCAGAGGGTGGCTGGATGCCCTTCCTGTCGCCACCCTGAACCCCCGGGACGGAACTAGTGTACCCCTATATGAAATGCTATCTGTTCTTTCGGACGTTTCCGAAAGGACAGATATTTTCTTCATATAGACACGGCTTACCGGCCAATGATCTTCTTCAGTGCGGGTGCACTCACATAGCCCGAACTCTTATGGGGATCAGTAGATTGACTGCCGCGAGTAATGAGTATAGTGGGCAGGGGCACCACAAATGTAGTGAGTGGACAGTACGTTGGGAATGTGGATCTCACGGGGAGCGAGCCAGAGAAAATTCCCTACAGTCACACTATCCTGTGTGCCTCAGTGGCTCAGACCCATAGCGCGTCTGCCATGTAATCAGGAGATGCCGCGTTCGAGTCCCGGTCGGAGCACATATTTTCCACTTCCCCGTTGATATTTATCAACGCCTGTAAGCAGCTAAAGGTCTGTATTTCACTGTAACTTGATTAGTGTACCCCAGATGCCTGTGTCTATTGTATACCATCGGGTAGTGCAAACGTTTTCAAATTTCTGTGAGTCGTGTAACTGAGGTGGAACATGGAGACCAGCCTGGTATTCACCTAGCAGGAGTGGAAAACTGCCTAAAAACAACATGCAGGCCGGCCACATACCGGCCCTCGTCGTTTAATCGCCGGGCGGATTCGATTCGGGGCCAGCGCACATACCCGAGTTCAGAAAGCAGTGCATTAGCACTGTCGGCTACCCTGGCGGGTGAAGGAAAGGAAATTGTGGAAAACAATTACTAGAAGAACCAACAGCTTGGCAGGATCTGTTTTGACACATCACGGAATGACTTTGACATGGTTCCAAAGGAAGCCATGGAGGATGAAAACTGTGGGGGAAAATGAAGATTGGAATATTTCCAACAGGACGTAAGGTTTAAGTACTACTCTGAGACGAAGAAGTGCACGAGAGCAAGTCGTGGCAAGCTGCATCAAAAATACTCTTATTCTGAACACACAAACACAATGTAACTGCAAGAGGTAAACGTGGCGTAGTTGCTTGCATATACTGATACGGCAGAATCGCTATGAACCCAGAGTCTAAAACAAACGTTGAAACATCTACCGCCAAATGATCTGTGTAGATACCTCACCAAATTACAACCCATTAGTAGTATATTAATTTGTACATCTCGAATATAACGGATCACATGCAAAATTAGCATATCGAAACATTTTTCCGCAAATTCGGACTTTCTGTTGGGCCTCACTGGACATTACGCCACGTACTTGCGACGTATTTATTTCTGTCGTTATCTAGTGGATATCAGGGCACAATGGCCGTAGGTGCACGATGGGTATTCGGTATGATTTCTTTCAATTGCTAGTAAAAGGGTCATCTGGTATGCATCTTTGTGCCAAGAGTCGTATTGTCTTTTCTTAGAGTGGAAGTAAATTTTGCTTGCTCGGAATATTTTTTATATACACCAAAACCACGCTCTTACGAAATCCGTAAGTACAGCGATTACAGTTCTTAGATTAAGGATTATTTTGGCATTGTATGCGGCGATAACTGTTCAAAAGGTTATCACAAACGAACTATCATAACTCCACCATGGTCTTGGGGGCCCAATGGCTCACTTAATTGAGGGCACCTCACTCTACATGGCCAACCTACCCAGCAGTCTTTTTGTAAGTAGGTAATCTTATTAACTTTAATAGTTACAAAGTACTCAAAGTCAAGATTTTAATCAATACATATCCTAGGATGAAAATCGTGTCCTGTACTGATGTTTAAACCGGTAAAGTCTATGTGATGTTTGATTGTTGTTTTTAATTTCTTCTTCAAAAACCGTAACTTGTGTTCGGGTATTCAACTAATATGATTGTAATACAAAGATCGCATTAGTACTTACGGGATGGTGAAAGACATATAGCCGGGCGGAGTGGCCGTGCGGTTCTAGGCGCTACAGTCTGGAACCGAGCGACCGCTACGGTCGCAGGTTCGAATCCTGCCTCGGGCATGGATGTGTGTGATGTCCTTAGGTTAGTTAGGTTTAATTAGTTCTAAGTTCTAGGCGACTGATGACCTCAGATGTTAAGTCGCATAGTGCTCAGAGCCGTTTCAAAGACACATATTATCAACTATCTTCGAATGTAATCCTTTATGACCTCCTCGTCGACTTCAAGTTGAACCCTTCGAAATTTACTCATCTGTGTTTTGCCGTTTTCTTTTTCGGCTGTCTCGACATTATAAAAAGAGAACTGAAAGAGCAATATTTCTGAAGTAACTAAAAGATTACCGGTGATAGAGAGCGAACAACATGGCTTCACAGACAGGAAAAAAAAGAACACTTTAAAGCGAAAATGGATATTATGCTTGAAAAACTTTTCCCACGAAAAAGTGGTCGTTATCAGGCCAAATCACATGATAAAACTCCTCAACTAAAGAGCAAAGTAAAAAATTTGCATATCTGAGGAGGTTCACCGAGAGGATGAAACTAAGAACGAGGATTTGAAACCATTTTCTCATAGCGATCCTGGTGATAAATAGATTCAATTCACATCTTGTTAGTGGTGGCTACATGTTTTAGGTAGCAAAAATTACGTGAAATGACGTTTTGTGAATGTTTCAACTGTGTAGATCCTTTCGGACGAAGACTCATAAAAATTTTGGACATACATTTCAGTCAAACTTTAATTATAACGATGATAACACTTTTGTCGTAAATCTGCAGCAGTTTGTATTTAAACAAATTGAGAATACTAAAGATGATACATTTTCAGTTGCATGAATGTGTTGTGTCTGCTGTTTTGGACATGTCCGAAGGCACAGATACCACGCAGAATCAGCAGCTTTGAAATATTAATTGTAAATTGAACCGGAGCATCAGCTGGAGATCCCGGGTACACATTTTCGTTCGTCGCTACTGATTCCGCGTGATGTCCCGCTGCAGCTGACAGCAGTGATCCCTTTAAAATTACATATAATGGTACATTTTCAGTTAAATATGCAGTGTCATAATTGAATTAAATAAAAGATCATAAGGGGCAACGTCTGCGAACTATTGCAACAACTGGCCCTGTGTGACGTAGCTTGACCCAGATGCTATTACAGTATAGAAGATTTTATGAATAGACAAACAGTGATTATTTAGTTGTAAAGATGTTGAAACAACGTTCCAGTGCTTTTGCATAAAAATATCATGGAAATATTCACAATACAGGCTGTAAAAAAAAAATCTAGAGAAAAAAGGGACAGCCTGCCTCGGTCACCACTATATTGCAAGCAGCAAAGTGACGTACAGGATGCGGGTACTTCAAAGTAATATTTGTAACTGCAAGTCATGATGACATCAAGAGCCGCTGAGTGATCTACACCAGCGTCAATCCTTAAATCAACCAAGGGAAGTGCATGCGACAGAATGTTAGTCACTCCAATACAAGAGGGCACTTACCACTTTGAGGCACTGTAGCTGGTGGAGCATCCGAACGCCTGCGTCACGAGCTTGAACCCAGCTCCGGCTTAAATTTTGAACAAGAATCATCACTAATGACAGTCGAAGGCTTCTGGCATAAACAGTCATCCTCGTTGTGCCAACGACTTAGTCAAAGAAAGGCTTGATGCGGACAGAGGTTCAGGGAACACTCTTGCCCTTAGGAAACTGCCATAAAAGGAGGAAGCATTAGAAATGCCCCTCGGCAGGAGGATGCAGATGGCAGTCTAAACCACTGCATAAAAGAAACTGTGGTGTCACCGCCAGATACCACACTTGCTAGGTGGTAGCCTTTAAATCGGCCGCGGTCCGTTAGTATACGGTCGGACCCGCGTGTCGCCACTATAAGTAATTGCAAACCGACCGCCGCCACACGGCAGGTCTAGAGAGACTTCCTAGCACTCGCCCCAGTTGTACAACCGACTTTGCTAGCGATGGTTCACTGATAAAATACGCTCTCAGTTGCCGAGACGATAGTTAGCACAGCCTTCAGCTACGTCATTTGCTACGACCTAGCAAGGCGCCATTACCAGTTACTATTGAGACTGTAAAACATGTATCGTCAAGAGCGACGCTCATCGTTAATGGATTAAAGTTAAGTATTCCACCAGCTACGTCCGTTTCTTCTAAAGTCTAATTTCCTTGTCCTGTTCCAGACCTCACGCCAGCCTGCGTGAGCTAAAACGCGTGCCTTTCGGCTTCCTCTAGTAATCCGGTGTTGGCTCTCCTGCCAACCCACAACAGAAACATAATGTTACGCGCCATGGAAATGGAACAAATTGTGATGATGATCTCTCTACTGGCAAAAAGATTCCGGATTAACCCAAACAGTACCAAAAGGGGAGGAGGGTGTGCTAGGGGCTTCCTTTACGCCCACCTTCGGTAAGTGCTGTAATTCTTTCACGTAATCAATATTTTAAAATACTCGATAGTAGACATGAGAGAAGAGTAGAGTTCTGCAGTAAATTTCTGCTGATAATTGAGGAACACACCATTTGAAAATCACAAGAGGAGGATATATTCTAGGAAATGGCCTGGAGACACGGCAAGGTACCTGCTGTATTACAGCGTGGATGAGCAGAGATTCCGAAATTGGATACTGGATCCTAAGTTGTGTCCAGAAGCAGATACGGAATCAGATCATAATTTAGGCGAAGAGTGGGGTGTAGTGTAAGAGAATCGTGTGGAAGAATCAATGTGCAAACTTGTGAGATACCGAAGTAGTGACGAACAACTACGTGCGTTTGAAATTATCTAAGCCTGTAGATGATGCGATAATGAATACTGTGGAAAGTGGGCCTGCTGAATAGGAACGGACGAAGGAACTGAACAACGAATGAAGGTAGGAAGTAAAGAAACACTCAGGAAAAGACAAGAGAATAGGAATATAAGTCATTTAAGAATTAAATAAATAGGACGTGCAGGGAAGCTAAGGTGAAATCACTACAGGTAAAAAAAAGGGAAACAAAACGAAATATAAATTATTGTCGGAAGGACATACTCAGCAAACAGGAAAGTGATAACGACCTGTGGTGAAATTAAAAGCATAGATAAAATACCTTGCAAATTTCTAAATTCGCTGGGGTGGGGCTGACAGCAACGGATCAGCTATTCAAGTTAGTATTTAGAATTTATAGCTCTGGAACCTACCCATGTACTACCCCCTCAACGTGGTGGGGAGGTGGGAAGGTAACTGAAAAGATCAAAGCGTTTATAAATTATACTTCGTTGTGGGAAACAGCAACAAATATTTTTAAACAAAGGAGATAAAGAAAAGAGCTAGAAACTTACAAACTATAGATAATATACAAGAAAACTGACAAAATTTCAGGAAAGCTGTTTATAGAACAGTAGGAGAAGCTTTCAACGAAAAGAAAAATAGAATAAGGAAATGAAAAGACCTAACATTTGTAATAGAGATATACTGAAAGCTGTTAAATATAAGCAATATGCATGTATGAAGTACTTCAACAATCCCACAGTTCAGAACAAGCAGTACTACGAGGAGAGAAGAAATATACCGGGAGCTGTGGGACAGATTTGTTTCTAATACAGAGAATGATGTTCACGGAAGACAGTAAACGGCTTATAAAGTTTTAAAAACTTTAAACACAACAGAGAAGAAGAAGATACACATAAACAAAACTGAAGGAGAACGTTGGGTAACTTTTTACAAAATTTGTGCTGTG
Source organism: Schistocerca cancellata (assembly GCF_023864275.1). Classification (NCBI taxonomy): domain Eukaryota; kingdom Metazoa; phylum Arthropoda; class Insecta; order Orthoptera; family Acrididae; genus Schistocerca; species Schistocerca cancellata. The sequence goes on from NC_064634.1 coordinate 120,556,565, forward strand.
ACGATACATCGCAACCTAACGAAATCGAACCAGTAGGTTAGAAGGGATTAGATGAAATACAGACTAACGAAATATCACGTGCTTTATAATCACTTAAGAACAGAAATGTGACAGGAATTTCTGAAATATGGAGGACTGATGTTACAGAAATTGAGAGAGTGATATCATTTTTTAAAGGAACTGGAAACCTGTGTAATAACTGCAGAGGAATAAGTTTAGAGGACTCTGCGTACGAGATATATCCTAAGATTTTAAACAGAAGACATAAATATGTAACGGATGTAGTACTGCATGAGATAAAAATGCGTTCTATAAAAGAATGTGCCAATATAGATACCGTTTTTAATTTACTGCAAATAACAGAAAAATGCAGAGGAATGATAAAGACGCACATTACTTTCATTGGTTTTAAGAAAGCCTTCTGACAGTGTCAATGGACAGGAGCTTTAGAAGTTAATGACGAATTCTGGAGACACAAAAGATTTAATAAATGAGATGAAAAGTTTGTTTCAGTGTAGATATCAACGGAAAAATGCGTAATGAGATACTAACCAACAATGGAGTACGATAAGGTTGCGTATGTCCCAAAACTTGCTCACTATTGGTATTCACGATACAATGCTTATATAGGAAACAAAAATAAAAAAAGATGTATACCTATACAGGAGAATATTTTTAAATACCTTACTGTATGCTGACGATGTAGTGATGCTATTAGTTAAAGAAAAGGACCTTCAGAGAGGAATTTACTTACTGACACAAATAAGTTGAAAATTTGACACGGAGATCACAGCAGAAATCACTGAGGCAGTGACCTTCATGGGGAAAGGAAAGAACGCATCAGAATAAAAATAGCTATAGACATGAAGATTTTAGAACAAGAAAAATATGTCAGTTTCCTAGTATGTGAGGTGAAATGTGAGAGATACTAAGGACTCAACATATTAGAGAAGAATTGAAAAAAAATTGTCCAAATAATAACATTCTAAACTGTAGAAGGAGACTGAAGGAACGCCTAGAAAGATCGGAGAGCGAGAAACACTCCTTACAGGCCAAAAATTATAACTGCACAAGGAAGGAGAAAAAGAACTAGTCCCCGACAAACATGGGTACCGTGACATATCATTTGACCTTATACCTGAAGAGAAGAAGAAGAAGGAAAAGAGGAAGTCAGGAGATACACCCTCTGTCTTCCAGGAAAATTGTCATCCACACAATCCCGAAGATACAAACTGTAGATAAATGCGAGACTTTTTGGACAACCAACCTAACTGCTGATGCATCCAAGCTGATGTCAAGAGTAATATACAGAAGAGCATCAGAGAGAGTAGAGGATGCCGTACGTGACCGTCAGTTCGCTTTTCGAAAGGCAAGGGCAGCCACACAGACAGTTCTGTCCGGACACTTTCTGAGAAGACAAGACACGTTCATACGATTATACGAATTTCTGACCTAGAAAAAGTTTTCGACAGTGTACAATGGTGCAAGATGCTTCAGATTTTCAGGAATGCATGTGTGAACTATAGGGCAAGGCGGGTAATATACGCTATGGACAAGAACCTAACGGAGCAATAATATTTGAAGACGAAGAACGAAATGCTCAGATTATCATGGGTGTAATTTATTTCCACAGGACGTGTAGCCAGGAATTGAAAAATTTTCTTGATGATCTGTGCGTTGGCAAAAGATTACTGATTAGTCTCCCATCAGCGTCTCCGGAGGAGTAATGCAAAAAGAGAGGTAACTACGAAAAAAATATTGAATAACTTCCCAAAAGGGAAGAATAACTTGCAGAGCTACATGATCCAGGACCACAACAACAACAACACGGGATCCAGTCATCATAGAGTGGCTTCAGTGGCTTAATTGAGCAAGTTTCATAACTCTTTTGCCTAATGGATTTCATTAACGCTGATAGAGGAGGTGTTACACAGTGTTAGCGTAACATCTCCAGTCGTTTTTGACTTGACACTCGAATTCTGTGTGCTCTTTACGTCATCAAAATTGCAGAAGACCAGAGAGAGAGAAATTGGTATATTTTGATACAAAAAATGTACGAGTAGTTTCCGCTCAGTCCGACACGTGCGGAAGTTTATTCGTTACTAATTAAAGCAGTTTTGTGATCCGCTGCTGGTAGATGTGGACAAATTCCGGCAGCTGCCGCTCGCCGATCTGTGGAGAGGGAGAGGCCAACACCCGCAATAAGCGGTCGTGGCAGCGGGAATACGATGTGGCGGGGTGGGGCAGGGGGAGGAGGGGAAGGGAGGGGCGGAAAAACTCCCCCAGCTCCGCACACCGCGGGTGTCACAGAAACTTTTTTAATAATTGCCCTGCGGCGACAAAATAGAATTCGGCAGTAACAGGCGGAGAACTGGTGACGGCAGTTAATGTCAAAGCATCACACACAGAAACGTACAGACGCACGTGAAAGACAGCTGACGAATTGTGATCGTTTCTAAAAATTCTTGAATTTTATTTCATGTATTTTTATTGTTGGTTGACATACTCAGTGTTATCTGCCCGTCAGTCGGGAAGCCCTATTTTTCCTTCCTACCTATGGCACAGAGAAATAACCTACCACAAGAACACTAAAGTTATTTACTTGTAACTCTAAACGGCTCTACGAAATATTTCTACTCAAATATTTTTTTGTTGTTGTTGTTGATGATGATGATGTGGCGTTCATTGTGGAGACTCATCTCATGTAGCCCTGTACGCTAGTCCAACCAGCAAGCTTCTTTATTTCTTACTTCAACAATTTCAGACTGCTTGCTATATTCATCTTTCGGTCCCTCTCACAATTTTGACCCCCCTCTACATCTACATCTACATCTACATCTACATCTACATGACTACTCTGCAATTCACATTTAAGTGCTTGGCAAGGGGTTCATCGAACCACAATCATACTATCTCTCTACCATTCCACTCCGGAACAGCGCGCGGGTAAAACGACCACCTAAACCTTTCTGTTGGAGCTCTGATTTCTCTTATTTTATGTTGATGATCATTCCTACCTATGTAGGTTGGGCTCAACAAAATATTTTCGCATTCGGAGGAGAAAGTTGGTGACTGAAATTTCGTAAATAGATCTCGCCGCGGCGAAAAACGTTTTTGCTTTAATGACTTCCATCCCAACTCGCGTATCATATCTGCCACACTCTCTCCCCTATTACGTGATAATACAAAACGAGCTGCCCTTTTTTCACCCTTTCGATGTCCTCAGTCAATCCCACCTGGTAAGGATCCCACACCGCGCAGCGATATTCTAACAGAGGACGAACGAGTGTAGTGTAAGCTGTCTCTTTAGTGGACTTGTTGCATTTTCTAAGTGTCCTGCAATGAAACGCAACCTTTGGCTCGCCTTCCCCACAATATTATCTATGTGGTCTTTCCAACTGAAGTTGTTCGTAATTTTAACACCACATCGAATTCCAACGGATTTCTTTTGGAACTCATGTGGATCACCACACACTTTTCGTTATTTAGCGTCAACTGCCACCTGCCACACCATACAGCAATCTTTTCTAAATGGCTTTGCAACTGATACTGGTCTTCGGATGACCTTACTAGACGGTAAATTACAGCATCATCAGCGAACAACCTAAGAGAACTGCTCAGATTGTCACCCGGGTCATTTATATAGATCAGGAACACCCGTCACCCCCCACCCCCCATTTCGTCACAGTTACAAAATTGACGAATCGTTGATGCCGCAGTATACACTTTGTGATCGAAAGAATCGGGACATCTGGCTGAAAATGACTTACAAGCTCGTGGCGCCCTCCATCGGTAACGATGAAATTCAATATGGTGTTGGCCCACCCTCAACCTTGATGACAGCTTCCACTTTCGGAGGCTTACGTTCAATCAGGTGCTGGAAGGTTTCTTGGGGAATGGCAGCCCATTTTTCACGCACTGTTGCACTGAGGAGAGGTATCGATGTCGGTCGGTGAGCTTGCACGAAGTCGGCGTTCCAAAACATCCCAGAAGTGTTCTATAAGATTCAGGTCAGGACTCTGTGCAGGCCAGTCCATTACAGGGATGTTATCGGCATGTATCCATTCCACCACAGGCCGTGCATTCTGAAAAGGTGCTCGATCTTGTTGAAAGATGCAATCGCCATCCCCGAATTGCTCTTCAACAGTGGGAAGCAAGGAGGTGCTTAAGACATCAATGTAGGCCTGTGCCGTGATAGTGCCACGCAAAACAACAATAGGTGCAAGCGCCCTCCACAAAATCCACGACCACACCATAACACCACCGCCTCCGAGTTTTACAGTTGGTACTTTGCACCCTGCCAATGTTTTCCACTGTTCAAACTTCCAATTTTTACGATACTTACACCAAGTGAGGCTTCGCTTGGCATTTACCGGCGTGATGTGTGGCTTACCAGCAGCCGCTCGACCATGAAATCCAAGTTCTCACATCTCCCGCCTAAACACCATAGTACTCGCAGTGGATCCTGATGCAGTTTTGAATTCCTGTGTGATGGTCTGGATAGATGTCTGCCTATTACACATTACGGAACTCTTCAACTACCTGCAGACTCTGTCAGTCAGCACTACGAGGTGGGCCTGTACGCTCTTGTGCTGTGCGTGTCCCTTCACGTTTCAACTTCACTATCACATCGGAAACAATGGACCTAGGGATGTTTAGGAGTGTGGATATCTCGCGTACAGACGTAAAACACTAATAACACCCAATCACTTGACCACGTTCGAAGTCCGTGAGTTCCGCGGAGCGCCCCATTCTGCTCTCTCCCGATTTCTAATGACTACTGAGGTCGCTGGTATGGAGTACCTGGCAGTAGGTGGTATCTCAAGGCACCTAATTTGAAGGGCGTATGTTTTTGGGGGTGTCCGAATACTTTTGATCACATAGTGTATATCCCATTAGCTGATCTATTCTTTTAGCGACGTTGAGCCATACATTTCTTTTAGCCCCTCGTTGGATTCAGTACGTGCTCGTTAGTTACTCTTGCAATCTTCACCATTTTACTATAGCACCGCATATCAGAAGCCTCGTTATAACTGCAGTCTGCACTAATCAGTACATTCTTGATCTAAGAACACTTTTCTGAGAGTACATCAGACTGTGAAATAAATATGGGGTTCATCTACTACTGCACTCGGTGCTTTATTAGGCATAACAACGAGGTTACGATTAGTACAAAACCAAAAAATTATAAAGCGAAAACTTCTTCTGCAATGAACTTTAAGGAAGCAGTTTGACTGAAGTACAGATAGAACTGACTGACTGCAAGTGCACATTGGTTTATTAGAATAATGTGAATTACGAGACAACGCAAAACGGAAATACATGTAAAATATAAACTGAAAATGAAAGTGTGTTTGAAGAACTCTATTTCAAATTATTACTTTCACAAAAAAATTTCTGTAACTAGTTCATAAAAGCTCATAGCAATAACTACACTCCTGGAAACTGAAATAAGAACACCGTGAATTCATTGTCCCAGGAAGGGGAAACTTTATTGACACATTCCTGGGGTCAGATACATCACATGATCACACTGACAGAACCACAGGCACATAGACACAGGCAACAGAGCATGCACAATGTCGGCACTAGTACAGTGTATATCCACCTTTCGCAGCAATGCAGGCTGCTATTCTCCCATGGAGACGATCGTAGAGATGCTGGATGTAGTCCTGTGGAACGGCTTGCCATGCCATTGCCACCTGGCGCCTCAGTTGGACCAGCGTTCGTGCTGGACGTGCAGACCGCGTGAGACGACGCTTCATCCAGTCCCACACATGCTCAATGGGGGACAGATCCGGAGATCTTGCTGGCCAGGGTAGTTGACTTACACCTTCTAGAGCACGTTGGGTGGCACGGGGTACATGCGGACGTGCATTGTCCTGTTGGAACAGCAAGTTCCCTTGCCGGTCTAGGAATGGTAGAACGATGGGTTCGATGACGGTTTGGATGTACCGTGCACTATTCAGTGTCCCCTCGACGATCACCAGTGGTGTACGGCCAGTGTAGGAGATCGCTCCCCACACCATGATGCCGGGTGTTGGCCCTGTGTGCCTCGGTCGTATGCAGTCCTGATTGTGGCGCTCACCTGCACGGCGCCAAACACGCATACGACCATCATTGGCACCAAGGCAGAAGCGACTCTCATCGCTGAAGACGACACCTCTCCATTCGTCCCTCCATTCACGCCTGTCGCGACACCACTGGAGGCGGGCTGCACGATGTTGGGGCGTGAGCGGAAGACGGCCTAACGGTGTGTGGGACCGTAGCCCAGCTTCATGGAGACGGTTGCGAATGGTCCTCGCCGATACCCCAGGAGCAACAGTGTCCCTAATTTGCTGGGAAGTGGCGGTGCGGTCCCCTACGGCACTGCGTAGGATCCTATGGTCTTGGCGTGCATCCGTGCGTCGCTGCGGTCCGGTCCCAGGTCGACGGGCACGTGCACCTTCCGCCGACCACTGGCGACAACATCGATGTACTGTGGAGACCTCACGCCCCACGTGTTGAGCAATTCGGCGGTACGTCCACCCGGCCTCCCGCATGCCCACTATACGCCCTCGCTCAAAGTCTGTCAACTGCACATACGGTTCACGTCCACACTGTCGCGGCATGCTACCAGTGTTAAAGACTGCGATGGAGCTCCGTATGCCACGGCAAACTGGCTGACACTGACGGCGGCGGTGCACAAATGCTGCGCAACTAGCGCCATTCGACGGCCAACACCGCGGTTCCTGGTGTGTCCGCTGTGCCGTGCGTGTGATCATTGCTTGTACAGCCCTCTCGCAGTGTCCGGAGCAAGTATGGTGGTTCTGACACACCGGTGACAATGTGTTCTTTTTTCCATTTCCAGGAGTGTATTTTGATTACAGTGTTTTGTCGCCACAATAGCCACGCAGTTGCGCTTCCGATTAATTGCCCAGTGCTACAGTTTAAAGATTTCAGTTGCTGACCTGTCCAATAAGGAGCGCCAGATTTAAAGCAGAATACACAGGATGTAATGGTTCAAAATGGTTCAAATGGCTCTGAGCACCATGCGACTTAACTTCTGTCATCAGTCGCCTTGAACTTAGAACTAATTAAACCTAACTAACCTAAGGACATCACACACATCCACGCCCGAGGCAGGATTCGAAACTGCGACCGTAGCGGTCGCTCGGCTCCAGACTGTAGCACCTAGAACCGCACGGCCACTCCGGCCAGCAGGATTTAATGCTTATAAGTGCAGATATTTCTGTTTCTCACTGAGAACAGTGTACTGAACAATATTACAGCAGTATTTAGGTCATTTGTAGACTAATTATTACAACCATTACAAGTCGTATATATTAGGTTGGTTGGTACCTCCACGTATGTGTGGGAAGAGCTATCTATTAATGCTTCCTTTGCCCTGGGTAGTAAGTCAGATGTTGAAGTGTGGATGAGTAGACGCAAAGCGGTGGGTCCATATTGACAGGCATAGGCCACATAGTGGTGCAGTGTGACCGTGAAAAATACATCAAGTAATAAGGTTTGTGACGTGTTTGTGGGAAGACTCTTTGATGTAAAGAAAGAAGGACTCTCACATTAATGTGTGTACATATTAATATACCATACATAAAAGTATGCGTACATATACCGATTATACCCCGTACAGAGACTTTGAACGACGCAATACTACAGACAAAAATTGGGAAAACATCTATAATATTATCGTAATGTACGTAACATCATTATAATTCAGTTTTGACACATTCGTCACTGAACATGAATTTTAATGTCAGTAGTGTTACAATGAGAAAAGTAAAAAAGTCATTTTAATAAAATTAGAGTCGCAGCAGCCTTGACAATATGTTAACGAGAATTATCCTGTAGGGGAATGATGCCGCCCGTCGAAATTCTAGGGAGTCAGTACTTGGTAGCGCACTTTAAACTGTCCACTTACTGCTCTGCGTTAACTGAGGCGCCGTTTTCCAAAAATCCTATTAGCAGCCGACCCTTGCGGCTGGTCCCGGCGGAGGTTCGAGTCCTCCCTCGGGCATGGGTGTGTGTGTGTGTTTGTCCTTAGGATAATTTAGGTTACGTAGTGTGTAAGCTTAGGGACAGATGACCTTAGCAGTTAAGTCCCATAAGATTTCACACACATTTTTTGAGCTGGTCCTTGCAGTCTAAAGGAAAGGTCATCATGACCTTCCCGGAGCTGGCGTGCCTGTCGTTTTCGCCTCACTGCAATAGTTCCGCTATTAAACCCTTACACATCCTTTATACAATCAAGAGCTCTCCCCACGCGATTTCTATATTTTTGGGGACCTGAAGAAAGGTATTAGGGACCGTCGATTTGCTTCGGACGAAGAGTTGCACGCCTGGGTACAATCACGGATCCCTAGGCAATCGCAAACATTTTTCCATGTGGCCATTTACCGTCACTTCTCACAGAGGGATTAATGTATTAACAGTTACGGCGATAACTTTTGAAAAAATAAATAGTTTAAATACTTTTTCATTGTGTTTCGTTTTCATTTGACTGCCAGTTAGAAAAATCACAAAGTCTTTCGTGACGGGTTTGTTATATAAACTGTTCTCGGTGTGCTTTTCGCGTTAGTTTCTATCACAATACGAGCTTCGACAATAGACATAATTTTTTCGTTACGATTTTGATACAGAATGAATGCGACAAGTACACCGACAACATTTTACTACCTTCATTGCAGTTCATAACTTTCAAATTCCCAAATCGAAATTTTGTCAATATATGCGCCAATCACTCCAGTAATATCAGAAATATCACATGGAGATTACCGGAATATGAACGACAGAGAGCCCATCTGAATGAGGTAGCGCAGTGATCAGCACACTGGGCTCGCATTCAACAGGATGACTCTTCAAATCCTGGTCCGTCCATAAGGACTTAAGTTTTACATGATGTCCCTAAATCGACTAATCAAATGCCGGGATTGTTCCTTTGAAATGGTTCGCCGATTACCTTCCGTATCCTTCACCGATCCAACCTTATGCTCGGTCTCTAACGGCCTGGTTGCCGACAGGACGTTAAACTCTCATTTTCCTACCTTTCGACAGATGGCTACATGCGTTGCAGTACATACATTAAAAGGCAAAAATTACGACAAAATCTTATCATACATCAATCTTGTCGGGATTTCTGCTGAGAAATTTTAAGGACGTTTTCGTATTTGTAAGAAAACACTTTCAAAATATTCATCTACGTATTTGTCAACGCGCCAGGAACAGAACTTCTTCCTACAGGCACCGTGCAGGAGTGACGCATAATTACAGTGGTCAAAATAAATGTTGCATATATTGTGATCCAGAAATATGTTACGATATCTTTAGATTGTGTCGGTTGTGTAGTAATTCAAACTAAAACCATGTTTCTACCGTAAGGGTGTAGTATGTGCAGTCTATGGCAACCGTGACCCCTGCAAACATTGCAGTACTTATATCGTGTGTCTTTACTATATTTCTGTCGCTTCTGGGTGGATTGGGAAAAAATGAAGTACGATCAGTGGCTCTATACAATCACTGTAGTGGAGCAAGGTACGAAAATATGGAAGCCCCAGCGAATGACGATGTGATTCGAAGTAATGTCTCTAGACTCTCTAACAAGACTCTAGTGACGGAATCAGTTGAGGATCGGCACAGGAGATAAATAACATATATCTATATAACGGCACGTAGAAGCCCTCCACACAATGCCACACGTTAAGGCGGCAATTGCAAACTTCTACAGCAGTGCATGTGCCAACACTATGATCATAACAAATGGTATGAAATAGCGAGAAGAGATCTCAAGGCTCCTCCTCTAAATCGGCTTCAGAGAGGACCTCCTGTAGCATGGGCACGAGTCCGTTGTCTGCTGACTAGCCAGCAGTGAGACAAAATTTTCTTCGGTGTCCACCCTGACATTACAGACATTCGTATGTGGAGGCAACGAGGATAACGTTTGCGCCATGACTGTATCGTAGACCACCGCTCTTATTAAGCCCCTCCTGTCATGTTTTGGGTAGGAATCACGTATGGCCGCATTATGTTGAAACATCCCCTTGGAAAAATCATGAATGACAGTGCTGGAAAAACTCCTTCCTTATTTGATTTTCAAACAGCTAGGCAAAACTCAACGTTCTCCGACAGTTTTCTCTTTACTTATTCTGATCATCACTAAACTGACACACAATATTTTTAGCCCAACGCAGTCTGACTTTCAATAATCCCCACAAAAGAATGGCCCTGACTAACAATAACCTATACCTCTCATGAATCACTTACCACACCAAAAACTTCGTTAATCGAACTACTGCAATACAGCGAGCGCAAATATTGCCAGCTAAATAAAAGATTCTAACTACTGAAGGCACTGACTACTGATAGGCATAGTTAGCAAATGAAAGATTTTGATAAAGAACAAACAATGTATTTACCTTAATAATGTTCGAAATTCATCACATATATATCTATCAATTCATGACATCCATCTTTACAAACTTCCTTTTTCTGGTGGACACACGTCCAGATCGTCCGCTTATGGTAACCTCTCAAAACTCTGGCATCTCTCTCTCCACATCCACCACTGCTAGCGGCTCACCTCCAACTGCACACGCTACGCGCTGTTCACATCCAGCTGCCCAACACTACACAAGCAAATATTCCTACAATGAGTCCAACTAGCCACAGACTGCACACAGCGCAGTCAGCGATTTTCATATGGAGCACTACGTGTCATTACCAACATAAAAACCTAAACAGTCTACTTACAAGATTCCTTATGGCAATACATGGGAGGATGACTGTTCTAAAAAATCGGGACGACAACTTTTCACGCATTGCGACTCCATTTAGTAAAAGTATTACAGTGGGATTCACCCAATGGACGCCCCCACCATCACAATCTTTTGAACATTTTCCAAGTGGATCACAGAATCTGGAATGGCCTCCAGATCTCAGCTGCATCAAGAATGCATGAACAATGGTAAAACGAGCGGTTTTAAATCGTCCTGTACGTCAGAGACCTTACGGGTCATCACATAGGACACTATGGAGGAATGGGACAATATCGTACACAATTATTTGTAGAATATAATAAAGAGCAAGCCGTACCGCATTCAGAAGTGCCCCAGTTACGAGAAGGGCCAATTGTCTCATAAACAGTGTTATGCGAGATGGCAGTGAGAAGACACTGTATTGCTTGCAGTGGAATATTTTCTGAGTTTTTGTTTTTGTTGGTTTGTTGATTTGGGGGACAGGACCAAACAGCGAGGTCACCGGTCCCATCGGATTAAGAAAGAATGTAGAAGGAAGTTGAACGTGCTCTTTCAAAGGAACCATCCCCTCATTTGCCTGACGTGATTTTGGGAAATCACGGAAAACCTGTATCAGGATGGCCGGACGCAGGTTTTGAACCATCGTCCACCCGAGTGCTAACCACTGCGCCACCTCGTTCCGTTTCTGTTTTTGTCTATTTGTTTGTGTTTACCAAATGGATATGTGTTTAGCTTCTTAACTTTTGTTTTGTTATGACTTTACCTGACAGGACAAAATCGGTTTTGTTTCTTATTATGTCCAGTATTGACAATAAAGTAATATGCAACATTTATTGTGGCAAATTAAGTATAAAACTTGCAACCTGTTTTGCGCAATACATAGCAACATAAACACCTAATATCTTTTAATACCACTTCACGGACAAACAAGGAAGTTATTGTGGCATTCGCATTGCTTATTGAGGGATCCTCATCTCGTAATTCTTGAGCGTGCTCCGTCCCAGCAGACAGTTCTTTTTCCTCTGACGTCAGCGCCACGCACGTTGGAGTGCGGGGACGTTTATTGCCTTCATGGCACCAGAACTTAGCAATAAGAGTCAGAAAGACAAACAGTGCCAAACTGATGGGAAGCAGACGTGGATAAAGTCAGGGAGAGGCAAAGGGAACAAAAGGGTGAGGTGACTAGGGAGGGGAAGCAGAGGTCTAATGAACGCAGGGCAAGCTATTCAAAACGGAAACTAGAGAAGAGGCAGCATGCGGTGCACGCACCGAGACGTATTGTGACGGCTGGATAGGTAGGCTGGTCTCGTACGCAGGGGGGCCGAAAGATGGAGCGACGGATATAGAAGAGGAAGCGACGTGGGGACGGCTGCTGAATCACGCATGGACAGCGGCGTAAATCGTTGATTTACGGAAAATTCGTCGAAAGTACCTGTACGAGAAATAAAATACGCACAATGACAATATATTTACATGAGACAAACTGTGACAGCAAGAAATAATTCACAAGTTATCGTATGCACAATTACACAGTTCACTGTGCTAGTTTCAACATGCGATTTGACTTGCGGTGGAACACTTTTCACTTGGTCCACCTTTTTTGTGTAACATTTCGCCAATAACTTTATTAAATACGACCAAGAATCACATCAGTTAAGAAAGTTATCTTGCAGAAGCTTTTCATCCTAGAAAATCACTAAACGTCAGTGGAGTATAATGGAGTATTAATAACTCAAACAGATACTCAAAAATGCTGGGAAGTTTTCTATTGGAATAGTAAATAGTATTTTTTGGGACCCACAGATTACAAAGAAAACAAAAAGAAAAATCTTCGACACAGTTATCAGAAACATTATGACATATTGGTCAGAAGTATGGGAAGTTAAATCGCAAATAGGAGCAAAATTGATGGCAACAGAGATCAACATTTGGAGGCCGTCCGCTGGGATATCTAGGCAAGAAAGAATTAGAAATGAACTCATCACTAAGAAAATGGTTCAAATGGTTCAAATGGCTCTGAGCACTATGGGACTTAACAGCTGAGGTCATCAGTCGCCTAGAACTTAGAACTGCTCAAACCTAACTAAGCTAAAGACATCACACATCCATGCCCGAGGCAGGATTCGAACCTGCGACCGTAGTGGTCCCGCGGTTCCAGACTGAAGCGCCTAGAACTGCTCGGGGAAGGAATTGGACGTTAAAAATTCAACTGCAGATTTTATAGAAGAAAAATAACTTTTATGGTATGGACATACAGAAAAGATATCAAAGGAAAGATTACCGCAGAGAATTGTGGAATGAAACCAGCCAGAAAGAAAGAAAAGAGGGAAGCCGTCCACCACATGAATTCAAGGAATTCAGACCTCTGTCAGAAGAATAAATACTGACAAAAATTTATGGACAAATAAACAAAACTGGAGGATGAAGAATCAATATCGCCTTGTAATCTTCGGGTATCGAAAAATGTAAAATTTTGCATTGTGGAACTGGATAATACTAACAAGTAATTTCGATTATTTCGTCATAATCTGGTAGACTTTAAAGTTCAAAGTCATACATATCATGTGTCCATTACTGCAAAGTATATTAAATGGTTCAAATGGCTCTGAGCACTATGGGACTCAACATCTTAGGTCATAAGTCCCCTAGAACTTAGAGCTACTTAAACCTAACTAACCTAAGGACATCACACACACCCATGCCCGAGGCAGGATTCGAACCTGCGACCGTAGCAGTCCCGCGGTTCCGGACTGCAGCGCCAGAACCGCTAGACCACCGCGGCCGGCGTATATTAAATATATATAAAGAAACCACCGCCCTGGCAGGCCTTGAAGGACCAGCGGTAACTACAGGCCGCCGTGTCATCCTTAGTCCTTACACGTCACTGGGTGCAGATCGGGGCCAGCCAGATGTACGGGCCCTGCAACGAACTTGGGACGTCACACTTGCCCGCCACACTTCGCGAACGTTCGGCTGCGTGCAAGGCCCAGGAGAATTCAACATTTCATTGGAAAGATTCCCTATAAAGATGTTAATTTTGTCGTGCGCTCTAGAGAACTTGCATGCGTTTAAACAGGCAGTCAAGAATTGTTAAACTCCTCTGAAATAGGTGCTCATTCGCTACCGTAGGTGGCTGCTGGCACTCGTAAGATGTTTAGTACCACCTGCTGTGACGTACGCTCCGCGGCCTGTCTTTCTAGCAGAAGTAGAGCTCGATACGGATATGGAGGGACTTGGTGTCAACACACCGCTCTCCCGGCCGTTGCGTTTCCGTGACCGGTGCCACTGATTCTTCAGTCAAGTACCTCCTCAATCGGCCTCACACAAATCAGTAACAGCTTGCACTGTGTGTGCTTGAGCATTGTCCTGCAAAATGATGGTCACGTCCTGAAGAAATTGTTATCACTTCTGTCTCATACTGTTCATTTTTGGAACACAACCTGCGACCAGCTTAGAGACAGATATGATGACACTTTCTGCAGGACCTGACCATCATTCTGCAAGAAAATGCTCAAGCACGTAGAGTGCAAGCTGTGACCGATTTGTTTGACTGATGGGGCTGATAAGTACTATACCGCCTACTTTACTCTCCTGACTCAAGCCCTCGAAAGTTCAACTCAGTTCTTAATTGAAGGAAACTCTTCAAGGCATTCGTTTCAGAACTGCTACAAATTTGTCGGGCAATAGACCGCGCCGCTCTAACTGTCAACACAAGTGGCACTACTAAGAGTATACTACGACTTCCACAACGCTGGCAGTGGGTTATATACAATGCTGGTGACTACATTAAAGGTCAGTAAAACTTTTAAACCCATATCTATTTTTTACGAGCTGTAAATAAATAGTTGTAACTATTAAAGTTCCAACCCTCGTATAGTGACATACATTCGAAATCCGGCTATTCTGAGAAACAGATTTTAACATTATCGTTCTGTTAGTTTATCTGGTATCTTAAAGATCGCCTTTATCTGGAGTGTTTTTATTTATTTTTTCTGTCAATGGTTACGTGATAAACTACAAAGGAGATAATTTCGCAACATGACCAGTGTTAAATGTAAGAGAAATCCCGTAAATTCCGCGTGTATTATCTTTTAAAGAACAATTAAATAGTTTTAAACATCACTGTATCTAATTTCTAAACGTATCCATCATCTGAAAGGTGGTTTCGTTTTTAAACAGTGGCATGGCATTGAGGTGTTACTTCAAGCCATAAATTTAGATATTCAGTTTTTTTAACTGTTTAGTCTTTCAGCACTTCCAGCTCAAAGAGTGACTGTTTAGAAACTTGCCGTACCTTGAGCTATTTTATGTAAGGCCAAAGCCATCAGTAGTAGCCCGAAAAATCTCTTTGAAATACTATTACTTCTTACAAAAGAACAGCTAACTGACTTATGTTTGTCGGTCTCCATTTCTTCATGTTCGAAGAAAGAATACAACAGCCTACATTTCTGGAATATTCTGGTTGTCTCTTTGAAATGTAATCAACATTTGTCATCTGATAGTGCTTTACTTGATAAATATTAAATGTTCTCCATTTTCTTTGTCTGTCTGTTCCATAACAACATGAGCTGGATCTAATTTGCTTCAAACATGATTATCGGTAGAATGTCTCGCAAGTGGATTTTATCTACTTTCAGTTAGGCTAGCAATTGTGATGCCGACATATGAGTATGCACTACCTTTTAACATTATATTCATTAGTGTAGTACGAATGATGGCCATTTTGTTTTATCAGTCTACCAGAACTTTTGTATCGTAGTTCATATATGTTCTACTTGGAGCCGGAATTGGCCGCTGTTGTGTGATTCATACCACCTCTTAAGTTCATCTAAGCTGTAGCAGTTGTTTTCGCCACATTGCGAAATATCTCGTATGGAATGCATTGATATTTTGGCAACTACTAGCTAAATTTTTCTCTTTAGTGTGGCTTCATTGAAGCTACGTACGAATTCCCGCTTTCTTCAGTTCTTGCAGAATGAAGCTGGAACGTAGAACAAGTGTAACAGAAATACAGATATTAAATACTGATAGGCGTTCATCCACTCAGTTGCACTCTTCACGCGTAGTTCACTCGTGTATGACATCATATTATGAACGACAACATTTAGACTCCATCCGTTTGTATGAATGCCTCTACGAGTTCTATGTTACTATTTCCGCAAGCAGTATACCTACGCAAAAACAAATTTTTGAAATGAAGTGTGCATCGAAACGACTGTACAAAATTTGTACTACATATAAACCTTCAAATTTCTTTTTATAAACGGAATGTTGACGGTTTCTTAATTGTTCCAAATTAATTTTATAGATGAACGCTATTCGTATCAATTTATTTCGCTGTTATTTGCTATGTAAGACATGGTTGGAGACCGCTGTTGTTAAGTGAAAGAAAATGTTGACGGTGTACAGCAACCAGCCAAAGGTTGGTGTTAGGTTACTTTACGTATAAACGTACCGTTACCGGTTTCGAGTTTATACAATTTATCGTTCGATGGCTTTCTTACGTCCGTCAAAACGTATAAAGTTTTGGTTTACTGATGAGTTGATCTAGGATAATCAGTAATAATTACGGCTACATACGTGTAACATTCTGTTGGGCCTATAGATTGAAAGGTACCTGATATGAGCCGTTTCATAACATTTTACGCAAATTATCTTAATTTCACAAATTGTTAGCACCTCGGGACATTTAGTAAATCATCCCAGGATAAAGAACCAGCACCTGTGTGTGTCTTTCTCAGCCACAGTCTCAATCATTTTATGCAACTACGTCTAGTTTGTAACTGATTTACTCTTGTATCTACACTCCTGGAAATTGAAATAAGAACACCGTGAACTCATTGTCCCAGGAAGGGGAAACTTTATTGACACATTCCTGGGGTCAGATACACCACATGATTACACTGACAGAACCACAGGCACATAGACACAGGCAACAGAGCATGCACAATGTCGGCACTAGTACAGTGTATATCCACCTTTCGCAGCAATGCAGGCTGCTATTCTCCCATGGAGACGATCGTAGAGATGCTGGATGTAGTCCTGTGGAACGGCTTGCCATGCCATTTCCACCTGGCGCCTCAGTTGGACCAGCGATCGTGCTGGACGTGCAGACCGCGTGAGACGACGCTTCATCCAGTCCCAAACATGCTCAATGGGGGACAGATCCGGAGATCCTGCTGGCCAGGGTAGTTGACTTACACCTTCTAGAGCACGTTGGGTGGCACGGGATACATGCGGACGTGCATTGTCCTGTTGGAACAGCAAGTTCCCTTGCCGGTCTAGGAATGGTAGAACGATGGGTTCGATGACGGTTTGGATGTACCGTGCACTATTCAGTGTCCCCTCGACGATCACCAGTGGTGTACGGCCAGTGTAGGAGATCGCTCCCCACACCATGATGCCGGGTGTTGGCCCTGTGTGCCTCGGTCGTTTGCAGTCCTGATTGTGGCGCTCACCTGCACGGCGCCAAACACGCATACGACCATCATTGGCACCAAGGCAGAAGCGACTCTCATCGCTGAAGACGACACGTCTCCATTCGTCCCTCCATTCACGCCTGTCGCGACACCACTGGAGGCGGGCTGCACGATGTTGGGGCGTGAGCGGAAGACGGCCTAACGGTGTGCGGGACCGTAGCCCAGCTTCATGGAGACGGTTGCGAATGGTCCTCGCCGATACCCCAGGAGCAACAGTGTGCCTAATTTGCTGGGAAGTGGCGGTGCGGTCCCCTACGGCACTGCGTAGGATCCTACGGTCTTGGCGTGCATCCGTGCGTCGCTGCGGTCCGGTCCCAGGTCGACGGGCACGTGCACCTTCCGCCGACCACTGGCGACAACATCGATGTACTGTGGAGACCTCACGCCCCACGTGTTGAGCAATTCTGCGGTACGTCCACCAGGCCTCCCGCATGCCCACTATACGCCCTCGCTCAAAGTCCGTCAACTGCACAACGGTTCACGTCCACGCTGTCGCGGCATGCTACCAGTGTTAAGAGACTGCGATGGAGCTCCGTATGCCACGGCAAACTGGCTGACACTGACGGCGGCGGTGCACAAATGCTGCGCAGCTAGCACCATTCGACGGCCAACACCGCGGTTCCTGGTGTGTCAGCTGTGCCGTGCGTGTGATCATTGCTTGTACAGCCCTCTCGCAGTGTCCGGAGCAAGTATGGTGGGTCTGACACACCGGTGTCAATGTGTTCTTTTTTCCATTTCCAGGAGTGTATATAGAGTCATTAAGTATCTGTGTTTTCTCCACCCTCCACACACTTCCTTATGAAATTTTAATGTTGTATCCATATGTTTCTTTCCCATGTCTCTCCTCTTTGCATGATTGACTGAGTCAATAAGGCTGTTTACTAAGTTTGTAAAGTGGGTGTAGCTTCCGACTTCTGCTGTGGCAGTTTGACCAACTTTTATCTAGGCTTTGAGTCAGGCAAAGACGTTAGGCTCATTCTGGTCCACTCGCTACTGTGTTTAAGTTGGCACTGTGCTGAAAGCGTCTCTGGGCATTTCCTCTACCTGTGTACAGCCTGATTTTGTTAGCTTGCTAAATAGCCGTCCCTGCGATATTCGTTAGTTAGATTGTTCGTGAGAGTGTTTCTACAGTAGCATTAGATGGTGGTTGAAACTGTGTGCGTTTCAACCTAGCTGAAGTAATAATCTATTTCTGTTTTTACCGTCTCAAGTCTTGGTAATTATAAGGAATATTTCATTCAACGGAGGGAATACTACGATTTTTGCTGCTATTCGATTTTTGTAGGTAATTGCTTTGTTCGGCAAGAACTTGAGAATGTGGAAGCGTGGTGGACGCACTGTGCTTGACTTCCGCTAGTACTCTTATTTTCGCAGTGTGAACGTGTTCATGTTTGTGCTTCTTGCGTTATAATTTTTCCTTTTCCATTAGTTTCAATTTATTCTGCAATTTCTATCTGTTTCGTATTCATATCCTTCCTCGATTCCAAGTGTTCGTGCATGGTTAGGGAGCCTTCACTTCTCTATTTTCTATTGTCGTTACTTAGACGTAATTTTCTAATGTGGGTATATATTTCTCCGGGATAATTAGTTTTTCTGGACGTTCATGTTTTACCATGGACCGCGTGCTTGGAAAACGATTGAACCTTCGGCTCTTCGCCTTTCATTTCATTTCTATTCCTGTAGACTTGAAATGAAATTTCATTCGTGTGTGTGTTGTTTCTGATTTTATTTGTGACCGTTCGCAACTTCCCGTGATTCTTTCTCTTGTGTTGGTGCTTTGTGTGACTGTACCACCGTATGTGGCCAGCCCATGCTTCAACTTTACAATATTGTTTTACTTCTACGATTTCTTGTCTGTTCTTTTTCTATTACTTTTGAAATTGTGGAATTTTTGCGGCTTATTCTACGTGTTAACTTCTTCGGACACGTGGTTCCCTTCTGGACATTTGTGTGGATCCATGCTTCTGTTCATTATTGAAGCATTAGACCGCTAGCCATAACTTACCTTATTTCCAGCTATGGGTGATTAAATTGTCTGTTTCAACTATTCTCGTTTCTTTCCTTTTCTCTGTGTGGTGCTACTGTGAATGTGGAAGTGAGTGTGTAACATCTATCCATCAGACTGTCCTATTTTACAAGTTATCGATTGTTCATGTGTCCATGAGACAAAATATTTGGTTAATCTCTGTAGTCACTTTCTCAGTAAATTGGGCGACAGAAACACATTGTATTCTTACATAAGTGTTTCGTGTTTTCCCTCCAAAATTCTGGTATTAATAAGTACTTAGTCCAGTTTTGATCGAGCCATACCCTTACTTCTAGTAAATTATCCCACATAAGCAAGTCTATGTTTCCTAGGGAACTTACAACGCCGTTTTCCTTTGCGTAAATGAATACAGGCCCAATCATTTTCTTTGTTAATTACGAGACTGATCTTTTCATGTTGATCCTAGAGGCAGATTGTTTATCTGATTAGTAATCTGCTTAAACTGTTAGTCAATTTCGATACGTCCAATGAAACAATTATTTTGATCATACACTACGTTTTGCTGACAGAGCCTTCTCCTCTGCTCCGTGATTTTTGATCGTTATTTATTGCACTAAGATACTCTGGTGGTTTGCAGATATTTTCAAGTACTACTTAAAATTTATTAAGTAATTGTATCGCTGGCTCAGTTTAATCTAACATTTTTCATCAATTGAAGTGATGAATGACCTTATATGCAGTTTAAATTCCTTGCCAACATTTGTACTTGGCGTCTTGTTAGTGAACAAATAAAAGATAATCGAAACTCTATACGTTTAATGGCTGTGTTAACATGAAACTTACGTAAAATATCCGTCTGTAGCAATGGTTTCCAAAGTTTAGTATTTTAGCTATCATCAGCAACTGCAGTTCTATTTACTGAAATAATCAGCAAACACGCCAACAAAAGAAGTATTATTTCCTAGCACCCTTCTTCTGTAGGCTATAATTATCGCATTAACTGAGAATGTTAAAAATAAGATGGATGCAGCATGTAGAGTTTTCTCTAACAAATCACATCCGTATTGTACTTTATTGTATTTTTCACAGTCTCACATGTCCGTTTGTACCATGAAACACTTTCGTTTGGTAACGACATTTTTCTTTTTTTAGGAGAGGGAGCTGTAGTTGTAATTCTGCCACCGGATTTGATGCAACTTGTCCAGTGCCAGCCTCTACATCTCACAGTAAAACTTACACCCAACGTCCTAAGTCAATTGTTGGGCCTGTTTCAAACTCCGTCTACAATACGGTATTGTAGCCTTCCTACAGCTTCCTCTAGTGCAATAGTACTTATTTCCTTCTGCCTCATTACAGGTAGTAACATTCTGTCCCTTATTCTTGTCAGTGCTTTTCCGTGAATTCCTTGCGCTGTCATTGTCGAGAAAAATTCCTAGCATCTTTCTCTATCAGTTGACCTAATTTTCAACGATCTTCTACAGTACCTAATCACAAACCCTTCGATTCTTTTCTTTTCCGGTTTCCCACACTTGACATGGTACTAAAATGCACATTCTCGTAATTTCTTCCTCTAATTAGGGCTTGTTGTCGATAGTAGTAAACCTGTTTCGCGAAGAATGTCCTCTTTGCCTGTGTTAGTCTGCACCGTATATGCTCCTAGCTTTCTCTGTGATGCGTAATATTGCTTGCAGCGTAGTACAACTCCCTTTGTTCGTATATTTCATGCTACCCAGTTTTGATGTTAAATGTCGCGCTAATCTCATTTCTGTAAGACCTGATTACTTTGTTCTTTCCTTCGTTTTTCTCCCCATCGATACTCCGTGCTCATTTGATCGTTAATTCCATTCTAAAGATCCTGTTATTGCACCTTACTTTTACTGATGATAGCACTGTGATAGCTAACATACATTTAGCACAGCCAATCCTTATGTTAAGAAATCACTGCGGAAAAGTTACGTGATGAATAGGAAAGAGATGAAAATCAGTTTTGATACTTCAGATCTGCCGGCTGAGTTGAAAGAAACATTGTTGCCTGAACGACATACACCGTTCCCTTTGCCAGGTCCACACGAACACAAACTCAGGCTCGTACATACATACTTACACACACATACGTACATATATACAAGCACGCACCCACGCGCACGTACAGGCAGGGTTCTGTGTGAAACGTTAAAAGCGCTGTCACACGAGAAGCGGAGTGAGTAGGGACGTGAGCGGACTTGCGAAGCCGCAGAACGCGGAGGGGTTTTCTGCGGCCAGACTCGAGAATTCAGCCACCAGCGATAGGGGAAGGCGGCTTTCCGAATCGATGAGCTTGCAGAGGTTCGCACGTCGCGTTGATTTCAGAGTTTGCAAAATTCTCCTGAACTCTAAAGCACGTGCATTTTTCCCGAGAAAGAAGCATTGTGTATCAAGTGAATATGAGTATCAAGAGCTCTGACGACTTGCAAGTACTTAAGGAAGAAGGCAAGCCTGGCAGATGAATGGAATACGTCGAAGGGTAAGACAATGTAACGAAAAGATAAGCAGAGGTACGAAGTGTCAATGACGTTTGTGAAAAAATGTAAAATGAAAGTGGGACAGACTTTACTTCGACCATTGGATGTTAAAGTTCGACTTCATACAGCCCAGATTAACAATTCCTTCTTTATTAAGTGAATAAAGCATCAAAAGGAATAATTTAATTATGCGACCTGACTGTCCTCGGGTATGATACGGCACAGACCCGCATATTAAGCACGATGGATTATTTTTAAGGCTCAAAGAAATTACTACTGATCATTGATTAATTTTCCCGCTACTGGGTTGGATCCCACATGAAACTTCTAGATTCTACTTCATCGGCACGATATATACCAAAATCATGCATTCAAACATGGATCTAGTGCAACACTCGATTGTTGTGAGCTGGTATTGTAACGTTATCAGAGGTCATTGTACCGAGATGACAGAATAGCTGCCGACCTTAACTTCTTGAGGCAAACTTACCTTCTGTGATCTGAAAATAATTTACTAAGGTGAAAGAATTCTGTGCTATATGAATAACTGCTGTGACAGAGGTTGAACTGATGGAACTATTGACTGAATTAAAAGTGTGAGACAATTTCCTTCGTTACCTCTGCAAGGAGCATTGCTGCAAGGTCTCATAGTTGCGCAGTGCCGGCATCGTATACATCAATATCAATTAAATTAATGAGGAAATGAAAAATAAATAAACATACGGGATTCTCTTTTAATTAGCAGTTATTATTCGAGTTCCAGAACACAAAGGTTTTACGCAGAACCATAGCATTCATGATAAGTGACAGACTTGGTGCCCTCACTACAGTCGTACAAAGACCAATTGGGATTGCAGTAGTAGTAGGTGCGTATACGGAATTATATACACCGCGACACTCAAGTTAGAGGTACAGAGCGAATTGAAATCAGCGTCAAAGAGTTTACAGTGTAAGTGGAATGCTTCTGTGTTGGCAGCGCTGTGTAGCGCTTTGCATTCGATCTCTGACTGCGCTTTCTTTGTAAGAGAGTCTGTGGCTGGCTCGACTCGTAGTTGGAAGTTAATTGCCAGTAGTGCTGGACAATTGGAAGTTAGCCGCCAGCAGTGATGGAAGAACTGTTGGGCAGTTGGAGGTGGACAGCCAGCAGTGATAGATGTTAAACGTGAGAAATTAGCATTGATGGAAGGTGGAAGTCTGAAGTGTTAGCGTAGCCTAACGATCTGGAAGTATCCGACTTGGAGACTGAAAATCATTCATGATTATATATCTTTGCGCTGGATGTCAATGACGTTTTGTATTCATGTTTGAACTTTATGTCACATTATTAAGGTAAAAAAATACATTATTTGGTTTGCAACAAAATCTTTCCTTTGCTAACCACATGCCTATTAGTAGTTAGTGGCTTCAGTAGGTAGAACCTTTTATTTAGCTGGCAGTATTGACGCTCGCTGTATTGCAGTAGTTTGCATAATGAAGATTTTTGTGAGGTAAGGCTTAATGAAATGTATGGGTTATTGTTAAGATTTCTTTTTAGTCAGGGCCATTCTCTTGAATTAACTAACTGAAGTCAGGTTGTAATTTTTTTGAGCAGTCAGATTGCGTTATGCTTCAATATTGTGGGTCAGTGTTGACATGATAAGAAAAAGTAAAGAGAAAGTAGACTCAGTACGTTCAGTTTTACTCAGCTCTTTCAGAATCAAATAACGTAGAAGTTTCAACCTCTCAGTCGTTCTGCAATTTAAGTACAGCCACACGCATTTAAATAAAGAAGTTTCAACAGTTTCCCCCTGTTCGGCAGCGATATTTATATGTACAGTGAGAGACGATAAATAATCGCAATGTCACCAGAGACGTATTCCGTAACGTAGATCTGAAAACCATAAAAAATACAAAAACCTATTGGTGAATGAAATGCCAGATTTTAAACCTGATCACGACTGAAATGCAGCACGTAAACAGACCACAGTCCGTCTCACGTTTATCGTATTAGCGAGTATCACCTTGGTATCCAATTGGCATGAATGCCGTAGGAATTTCACTATTCTAACGTGGCTCTTCCATTGAAGTGTAATGGGGAATAGGCAACAGAATGTTACGAGAGGTGTCTCCGCCAGTATAAGAAGAGGCGATAGAGAGGTGTTGTCACCAAAGTACCAGTGACTGCAGTCATTGGTGGGCGAGGAGTGCTGAGTGATTTCGAACGTGAGCTATTCATTGGATGTCACTCGCGTAATAAACCCATGAAGTAATTTTCAGCTGCTCAAGTCGACTGTTGGTGACATGATTGTGAAGTTGAAAAACAATACCTTGTGTACCACAGTAAAGGCTTGGAGAAGGGTTTATATAATCCGAATTATATCTTGGTCGACAAAATAGCACAGCTGTTACCATACATAGCTCTCTCCTGTGCTCAGTGTACCCGTTCTCATCAGCATACGATAAAAGACACACAGGCTAAAGCATACCTTCACTCAAGAGCAGTCTCGAACATTACAGACACGAGGAAGATGGCGTTGCTCCATTCAAAACTCGCTATCCGTGTGGAGTATCTCAGGTGCCTTGCTTCTCACTGGTCGACATCGCTCTCGCCTTCAAGATCTTACACAGAAAAACTAGCGTAGAAGATGCTGCAGTCAATTGACGAAAACTGATGAATGGGCGCACATACGACTGCTAAGATCGCTCGCAAGCAGCGCATGTGTAATAAACATACTACATATAAGTTGTCAAACAGAATACGCAACTTACAATTCTTTTATTATCACAGCAGAAAATTAATTATTTTGCGTGATAACAGATAAATGCCTGCCTGCTGTCGTGCCTGCACCACAGTATCGTACACGCTACAAAGGCAAACAAACCAGAATGGCGTAGCTCACCGATAAATTGTTGTATCATACTCTAGTTTCCTGTATTTGAAAGGGAATAATGCTTTAATAATCCACTGTGTATTGGCGGATGTGTACGTCAACAATACCCCATCGTATCATTACGTTAGGCCTCGCACACGCTTCCAGTGTGCTCATACAAGTCTGAATGATGAAGAAAGAACTGGCACACCATCCCTCTGTGAAGAACGGGGAATCGTGAGGAAAAATTAAGGCCCTGATGCTAGAACGCCGACATATCATAACTGTTCCATAAAGTGTCGGGATATAGACGTCGTCGATGACCTACTGAATGGTTCTTTTCAGCTCAGCAATGGTTTTGGGGAAATTGCTGTACACCTTGTATTTAATATAGTCCCACAAAAAGGAATCGCTTGTGTTCATATCCAGAGAATATGGTGACAAGTCGAGGCACAAGCCATTGGCCTCTGGGTACGTGTCTGTTTACCCCAGAGCTAGAATACTGTCCACAAAGAGGTCCTCCAGGACATTAAACACTCTTCTGCTTCGATGGGGTCGAGCTCCGTCTTGCATGAACCACATCTTGTAGAAATCAGGCTCACTATGGATAATGGGATGAAATCATCTTCTAAAACCTTCACGTACTGTTAGACAGTACCGTTCCATCAAGGAATATGGCACCGACCATTCACTGACTGGACGTTACACACCACACAGCCTACCGTTGAGTTTGAAGAGACCTCTCGATCGCGAAATACGGATTCTCAGTCCCCCAAATGCGACAAATGAAAATGGGCTTCGACCCTAAACCGAACCATAATGCGCATAATATTCCCATCAAGCTCAGCGGCCGACCGTGCAATTTGAACGTCCTAACGCAAATCATTCATATGTTTATTTCATATGCAGTAGTTCAGTAATCTGCACCCTGTACGTTCCATGAATAATCGTTTGGTCTCCACTTCCCCCAATTGTTTTAGAAATTCTTACGGAACGTTATCTGTCACTTGTACCTTATTTTATTTTAAGTCTTCCAAAGTTCTTCTGTATTCTGATTCTGATACTTCCGTATCGATTCATGTTTCTACTTCTATCACGTTATTAAACAATTCGTACCCCTCACAGAGGCCCACAGCGTACTGTTTTTCACCTAACCGCCCTCTCCTCTGCGTTTAAGTGGAATTCCCATTGCGCTATTAATGCTACCGTCCTTTGATGTAATTTCACCGAAGGTCGTTCTGAGTTTTCTATATGCTGAATCTGTCCTTTCGATAGTCATGTCTTTTCAGGTTTCTTCACTTTTTCATATAGCTATTTTCTCTTAGTTTCCCTGCACTTCCTATTTTTTTTTTTTTTACTGTGTGACTTGTATATCTGTATTCCTAAACTTCCCTGAACATTTTTGTACCCCGGCGGGGTCAGGGATTTTCTCTGCCTCGTGATGACTGGGTGTTGTGTGCTGTCCTTAGGTTAGTTAGGTTTAAGTAGTTCTAAGTTCTAGGGGACTGATGACCATAGATGTTAAGTCCCACAGTGCTCAGAGCCTTTTGAACCATTTGAACCATTGTTGTACTTCCTTGTTTCGTAGACCAAGTGAATTATTGCTTCTGTCACCCATGGATTCTTCGTACTTACCTTCCTTGCACCTGTGTTTTTCGCTTCGACTCCCGTTATTCCCCTTTTTAGTGATGTCCATTCCTTTTCAACTGAACAGTCTACAGAGCTATTCACTGTCACATCATCTACAGTGTCTGAGAACCTCAAATACTTCTCTTCATTCCTTAGTAATTCTGTATCCCACAATTTTGCCAAATCGTGATTTGAGTCTATATCTGCTCCTGTGTGTGTCTTACGTTCCAATATCTGATTGGGGATTCTCACCCTGACTATGATGTAATCTAACCTTTAACTCGCGAGGTGACTTCTCTGTAACGTATACCACGAGATGGGGTCTCTGGGAGCCCTATGATTAAACCGAGATTCAAGGCTAAAATGGTAAGAAATTTTTAATCTATACTATATAACATGTATTTTTACAATTATGTAAGTGTTGTTTATTTGCTCCTAGTTTATTTTATTGCAATAAACAAAGCCTGCTGCATTTTACTATTTTTAACAAAAAAGTACATAATTTTGTGTGGTTCTTTTAAATTGTACACGTAAATTGGCTGTTAAGAGTACTGAATTTCACAGTCTGAAAAATTATATAATCTCTGTTGCAAATAAATTTCCAAATACATTTAAATCCCAGGACTTAGATTTTCGCATAAAAATTTCACCCGATAGGTACAGAAAGAAAGTCCCTCGTTCTGTTTGGGAGTGGAACAGGGAGAGAACATGCTAGTTATGGTACGAGGTACCCTCCGCCACGCACCGTATGGTGGACTGCGGAGTATGTATTTAGATGTAGAGATTGACATTCACTGCTGGGAACTACATTTTTCTTATCACTACTCAGAACACATTCGATTTCAACAGACATTTTAAGTATAACATTGAAGAAACAGCCACATCGCCATCACAGCTTTCCGGAAGTTCTTTCTTTGAATGATACTCTTGTTCGATAGCAGAACTGTGATCACTGGCTAATGTAAAATCGTCGTCTTTTTCGTTTATTTCTTCATCCATATCACTGACTCCTTCCTCCATAGACCGACTAACAACTTCGTAAAACTCGGAAAAGGTAAAACTGACACATTCGAGCGAACACGTTTTGAGCTATAGGGTACCGTACTGAAGAAAACAGGTACGTAGTTCAAGAGGGGCGGTCTAGGAGACTGCAACACCTGTCAATAACACGTGCCAACAATGAACACAGAAGGCGATAAAGCAACCGACTACAAAACATCGTAGGCTTGGCAATTTAATTATGGTACGGGAAGTATAGAAGTATTCCACCACAACTGTCCTTGGGGAGAGGGTACGAAAATTTTCGCGCTGTCTGACGGACCACAACTAGTGAGTTAAGGGCTAACTGAAATATTTCTGTAATTTCCGACCTATTCCAAATATACTACTTCATCTTGCAAATCCTTGGACGGAGTATTTACTATTACCATCCGAAATTTGTTGCAGAATTCAAATGGTTCAAATGGCTCTGAGCACTATGGGACTTAACATCGGAGGTCATCAGTATCCTAGAACTTAGAACTACTCAAACCTAACTAACTTAAGGACAGCACACACGTCCATGCCCGAGGCAGGATTCGAACCTGCGACCGTAACAGTCGCGCGATTCCAGACTGAAGCGCCTAGAACCGCTCGGCCATAACGGCCGGCTTGCAGAATTCAGTTAGTCCTTCACTGCTCCCATTCCTACTACGAAGCCCATTTTCTCCCGTAACCCCCTTTCTTCCACTGCTTCTCCTACAACCATATTTCAGTCCCCCATCCATCATCCTTTAACTACGGAATTACGTGTTCAGTCTCTTTAAACATTGTCTCTATCTCTTCATCTTCTGCTTGCGAAGTCGGCATGTATACTTCAATTATTGTTGTTCACGTTGGTTTCCAGTCGATTTTGACGAGAAAAACTTTATCACTCAACTGTTAACAGTAACTCTCTCTACATCGTTTCCTCTTTTTCACAACTGATCCTACGCGTTAAGCCAATTTCATCAGCTGTCGATATTGCTCCACACTCACCTGACCAGAAAGCCTTGTCTTCTTTCAATTTCACTCCACTGACCCCCACTATATATAACTCTCTTTCCAGATATTCTAGCTTCCCTATCACTTTCAGGCAGCAGACATTCAATACCCCGACTCGTAGAACGTTATCGTTTTGTTGGTTATTCAGGTATTTTTTTCTGATGATCATCTCCCCCTCGACAGTCCTCTCCCAGAGATCCTATGGTGGGACAAGTCCGAAATATTTTGCCAATGGAGAGATCATCACGACACTTTTTCAATTACAGGTCACATGTTCTGTGGTACACGTTACACGCCTTTAATGCAGTAGCTTCCGTTGTCTTGTGAATCCTCATGTCTTTGATCACTGGTGATCGTCCCGCTCTTTAGGGGCAGTTTCTAGCCCCGTCCGCTCCTCCACCCTCTTTGTTAGGTCATTGGCACAACCTCTTATGCCAGAAGTATTAGGCTGCCATTGGTAATGAATTTTATTCAGAACGTAAGTGGTTGCAGGGCTAATTGATTACTAATCAAAGACGCTGTCCCTATACCACAATATAGCTGAAAATATACGGTAAAATTAACAGCAGCAGAAATGGTGTAATGGTTGTAGAATTTGTTATGAACAGGAAGGTAGGGGAAACTGAGTTACTGTCAACAGTTCAGTGATATTGCCCGCATCAGAATCGACAGCAAACCATCACCAACAAGTATACAAGCCGACGTCGTATGCTGAAGGCGAAGATAGGGAAGTATATGAGGATATTGCCCTTGTAATTCAGTACCCAAGGGGAAATGAAAATCTAACAATCATGGGAGAATGGAATGCTGTTGTAGGGGAGGGAGTGGATGAAATGGTTACGGGAAAATATGGGCTTGGTAGAAGGAACAGCAGGAATGAAAAATGAGAAAGGCTAATTAAGCTATGCAATTGAGTTCAGCTAGTAATAGCAAATACTCTGATTAGTAACCACAAGAGGATGACGTGTACATGGCAAAGGCCCACAGACACGGGGAGTTTCCAAATAGAATACTTCATGGTTCGAGAGAGGCTATGAAATCTGATGCTGGATTTTAAGGCATACCCCGGAGCAGAAACTGACTCAGATCACAATTTACTAATGATGAAGAGTGGGCTGAAGTTCGGAAGAATTGTACGGAGCAATCATTGTGGGAGGAGGTGGAATATTGATGTACTGAAGGATGATTAGACACATTTGACGTTGACTAAAGGTTTGGATACTGTTATAAGCAATAACATAGTAGGCAGTGCACGTGAAGACGAGTGGTCATCTCTAAAAGGAGCAATCGCAGAGGTTTGAAAGAAAAACGCAGGTAGGAAGACATTATTTGACAAGGAACTCTGGGTAACAGAAGAAATACTTCAATTAATGAACGAAAGAAGGAAGCACAAATATTTTCAGGAAAAGACAGGAATGTAGCAGTATAAATGACTCAGGAAAGAAATAAGCAGGAAGTGTATGGAAGCCAAGGGGAAATGACTGCAGGAAAAGTGTGAAGAAATCGAAAAAGAAACGATCGTCACTGACTCAGCACGTAAGTAAGTCAAAGTGCCTCGTGGTGAAATTAAAAGCTAGGTAGGCAAAATTAAGAGCGCAATGGGAATTCCACTGATAAACTCAAAGGAAAGAGTAATCTCAAGACCTCTATAAGGGGAAGTAATGTCTGATGATATTACACAACAAAAATGTGTGTGAAATCTTATGGGACTTAACTGCTAAGGTCATCAGTCCCTAAGATTACACACTACTTAACCTAAATTATCCTAAGGACAAACACACACACCCATGCCCGAGGGAGTACTCTAACCTCCGCCGGAACCAGCCACACAGTCCAGATATCGCAGAAGAAGGAACTGAAGACTGTATAGGAGACATGGGGGGGGGGTCCAGAATTTCAGTCAGAATTTTAAAAAAATGGTTCAAATGGCTCTGAGCACTATGGGACTTAACATCTGTGGTCATCGGTCCCCTAGAACTTAGAACTACTCAAACCTAACTAACCTAAGGACATCACACACATCCATGCCCGAGGCAGGATTCGAACCTGCGACCGTAGCGGTCACGCGGTTCCAGACTGAAGCGCCTAGAACCGCACGGCCACACCGGCCGGCTCAGAATTTAAAAATGCCTGGGAAGACTTAAGATCAAATAAGGCCTAAGAAATAGATTTCATTCGATTGGAATTCCTAAAACAATTGAGGTAATTGGCAACCAAACTGTCGTTGAAGTTTAATGGGGAATTGGCAACAGAATGTCACGAGAGGTGCCCCGCCTGTATAAGAAGAGGTGGCAGTGTGGTGTTGTCACCAAAGTACCAGTTGTAAGCGTACTGCCATATCGCTGGCTTGGTTGTGGAGTATCTTTGTGGGCAGCCGCGCCTGTAGAATAGAGCGCGGGACACGGAACTGTTATGTTGTGTAGTGTGTATTTCTGCATATGAAAGGCATTGTTAGTGTGGAAGTTGAAGTGTTGCTACAACTGCTGTTACAGTAAAGTGATAAAATATGCAAATGATTCAGAGGAAAGTGCGTCAAGAAGTAATTTAAAAATTAGCAGTGCTGCTGATAACGCCGGCTGGAGTGGCTGAGCGGTTCTAGGCGCTACAGTCTGGAACCGCGCGACTGATACGGTCGCAGGTTCGAATCCTTCCTCGGGCATGGATGTGTGTGATGGCCTTAGGTTAGTTAGGTTTAAGTAGTTCTAAGTTCTAGGGGACTGATGACCCCAGCCGTTAAGTCCCATAGTGCTCAGAGCCATTTGAACCATTTTGCTGATAACGTATTTGTGTATCCTCTCGTTGCGTGTCGTACCGCACAGTATCAATCATCCGCACCGTGTTCGGTCTTTCAGAAGGAACTAATGTGAATCAGCAAAAATTAGTTACCATAAAAGAGTGCAACCAAGTGCCAGTGACTTGTAGCGAGCGTGAGAACGTGCGTTCGGTCATCGCGTTTCCGCATCATCTACGATCAGCCGCGTCGCGACGGTTACGCGCACGCTCGTGCAAGTGAGAACTGAGAACTGAAAAATTGACCTTACGAACAGTGCTATATCATTACTAGTGTCAAGAAGTACTGGTACCAAATATCTGTGTATGCGTGACGAGCGTAAGAACTTTCGTGCGCTCATTCGGCTTTTGCATCATCAACAATCATCCGCGCCGTGTTCTGTTACGCGTACGCTCGTCCTAGTGATTTTTGTGGACAGATAATCACCCATTAATTTGGATAAACACTTAAGAATTACAATGTAAACAGTGTAACCTGCGATTTCCTTTAATCGTCTCAGAATATAGTTGTTCATACCAGACGTCGAACAGTGTTGTGTTTTAACGATGAGTGGCTCCCCTAAACCTGCTTCCATATTTCGATCGATAATTTCAGGCAAGGCAGCAGCAGTGTGGAGCAGAACACTACGACCGCCGCGGGATTATCAGATACGTGGTGTGGACAGGGCGCACGGTCAAGAAACGGTCGAAACGACAACCAGTTTAAGGTACCCCACCCCATTCGTACTCCCTGGCGTGTTAGACAGTGACTGCAGAAACGGTGGGCGAGGAGAGCTGAGTGACTTCGAACGTGAACTATTCATTGAATCTCACCGGCGTAACAAATCCATGAAGTAATTTTCAACTGCTCAAGTCGACTGTTGGTGACATGATTCTGAAATATTAACGTGAAGGAACACCCACAGCGCAACCAAGACCAGGTTGATCTCAGATAATGGCATACAGGCACCGACTAGCGTTGAGAAGGTTGGATCTGAAATGTCGGAAAAAAACAGGGGAAGTTACCAGTTCTCAGCGTGAAGCTGCTTCCAGCAGTCCGGGTAGCATAAAGACTGCTAGTTAAAAAGAATAGGGTACATTGGTCAAGCGGCTCCTCATGAGCCCCACATTTCTGTAGTTGGTGCACAGCGAAGTTTGAGGTGATGTGAAGTGCGTCGCCACTGGTTGGCGAATGGGTAGAAGGTAGTTATTTTGATTGAGGCATTACGCTGTAACCTGTGGAAATACGATGGAAGGGTTTGGCTGTGGCGAGTGCCTGGAGATCATTACATGCCATCGTAGATAATGGCAACACTGGACTACGTAGGAGGTGGTGTTACGATATTAGAGCATATTTCGTGTTTATGGTGTAGCTCTGTTACTGCTCTTGAGAAAACTTGAGTGCCATTTTACAGAATTCTGTATTGTCTACAGCAGAGAACTGTTCGGAGACGATACATGTATGTGTATGACGGTGTACCACATCACAAAACAGCGTAGGTGAAGCAATTGTTTGTGGACAATAATATTTCTGAATTGGACTGATCCAATCAGACTCCGAACCCATTGGTATATCTTGACGATGACTTAGAACGTCGACTGTGATGCAGACCTCCGGCGGTCTAAATCGCTACCTTCTATGGTTCCGTCTCATGAGGGAGATTGAGCTGCCATTGCTCCACAGGCATAAAGAAACCTCACTTAATGTGTCCCTAGTAGAGATGACACCCTCATAAAAGCGAATGACGGACACACTCGGATTCATGTCCAGGTTTCCGTATAACTTTGATGAGATAGTACATGTCATGAGAATTATAGTAGCAAAAACTAGAAACAATTTCTATATTTCGATTCATCACAAGGATTCGTTTGTACGGCTGCTTTTGTACGTCTTCCTTTTCCGATACATTACTCTCTCTTGCTTCTGACTCGGCAGAGAGGCCGGCCTTCTGTACGGCTAACGTCCTGAGGACGGTTGATGCGCAAGACGCCGTGAGTGAAGAGCGAGGACAGGAAATTGAATTTCCTACAGGGCCGCCAACGCCACAGATCAGCCACTGCTCTCGGCCTTGTCGCTTAGTCCGTTTCCTCCGCCCACCCTCGAGAGAAACAATAGGCACCGAAGTAGGTCAAACAACGAGAGCATGCGGCTTTTAGGCAAATTCAGGCGCAGAAGGGGCGGCGCCACGTCTTGAAGGGATTCCTTCCGTCTCTGCTTCTCACAATCTAAAGCAGTATGCTGCTAACCATTTTCTATTTCTGCTAAACCTTGATACTTTTCACACTCGCGTCGTGGAATTCTGAATAATAATAAAGTTAACAAAACCGATGCGATAGAAAATGATAGTTATAAAATGCTTACTACTCTTCTGTCAGGTATTATTTGCTGCAGTTTACAGCAGCTACCTTGAAGGATATACAGTTTGAACGATAATAAAACAATCAAAGTGCAGGGACGGATACCTAGATGGCAAATTTCACTGTCCACATGAGAGAGTCTTTAAATAGTAAAATGTCACCAGTAGGAATTTTCTGTGACTTGTCCAAAGCATTTTATTGTGTGAACCATGAAATTATGTTAGAGAAATTACAATTCTATGTTAAATGGAAC
Source organism: Schistocerca cancellata (assembly GCF_023864275.1). Taxonomy (NCBI): domain Eukaryota; kingdom Metazoa; phylum Arthropoda; class Insecta; order Orthoptera; family Acrididae; genus Schistocerca; species Schistocerca cancellata. The sequence continues at coordinate 120,590,163 of NC_064634.1, forward strand.
AGCATATGAGTGGTTTTAGTCATATCTACAGAACAGGAAGCAAAAAGTCACTTTATATGCTTCAAGTGATTCAGAGGAGTTTGCCACTTGATCTAACTGGGGTGAAATTACATCAGGTGTTCCACAAGGTTCGATTATGGGTCCCCTCCTGCTCTTGATATATGTGAATGACCTCCCTTCTTATGTGAAGCAAGATGCTGAACTGACACTGTTTGCTGCAGCTACAAGCATTATTATTATTCCAGTGAAAGAAAGTCCGATAGAAAAAATAAGGTCTTAGCAAAAGTTATTAGTTGGTTTTCTGCGAATGGGCTTGCTCTGAACTTTGAAAGCAGTACATCCAATTTTCTGCTGCAAAATGTATAATTCCTTCAAATCAACATAACACATCAAAAGAAGTCAGTAGCCAGGGTAGAGCATACTACGTTTTTGGGTGTACATGTAGATGAGAATCTTAATTGAAAAATTCATATTTTGGATCTACTGAAGCGACTAGGTTCAGCAACTTGCAATCAGAATAATTGCCAATTTTGAGGTTGTAGGAATTAGTAACATAACATACATCGCTTACTTCCACTCTCTGATGTCATACGGAATAATATTCAGGGGAAACTCAACACTTAGGCAAAATATATTCATTGCTCAGAAGAAATTAATTAGAATAATGTGTGGGGTTCATACTCGCCCATCTTGTAGGCATCTGTTTAAAAGGTTAGGAATTCTTACAAATGCTTCACGGTACATTTAATCAGTACTGAAATTTTTTCTCAACAACATGGATCAGTTTAAAATCAACAGCGACATTCATGATTACAACACCAGAAAAAATAAAGACCTACACTACCCTTTACTTAACCTAACTTTGGCACAGAAAGGAGCAAAATATGCTGCTATAAAACGTTTTGATAAATTATCAGATGAAATAAAATGGCCGGCCGGTGTGGCCGAGCGGTTCTAGGCTCATCAGTCTGGAACCTCGTGATCGCTTCGGTCGCCGGTTCGAATCTTGCCTTGGGCATGGATGTGTGTGATGTCCTTAGGTTAGTTAGGTTTAAGTAGTTCTAAGTTCTAGTGGACTGATGACCTAAGATATTAAGTCCCATAGTGCTCAGACGCATTTGAACCATTTTTTTAAATAAAATGTCTGACAGACAGCAGTAATAGTTTCAAAAACAAATTGAAATCATACATCCTTGACAACTCCTTCCATACCATAGATGAATTTTTGAATATGAGTAAATAGATCTGGAGATATAATATATGCATTTTGTGCCATTTAAGGGAATGGGATAGATAATAGAAACGTTTAGGTATAACACGATTATGAAAACAAAATGAAAATAGCAAACAAAAAACTTTTTTCCTGTGTGCAGTTCTTGTGCATTTGACACGTTCCCTATCATAACGGTTTTCCGTGCTATTGATCAATTGAACGCGTACCTAACTAACTAACAAAGGAGGGAAAAGGTCCGGATATGGATGGTGTGTGTGCAACGACAACAAATCGCACCGGAACACAGTACAGAGTTGCATCGCATCCACGTCACAAAAGACGTCCGAAGTTGTCTCCGTGTGATGCAATGTACGCGTTCACTAGTCGCATCATGGGTTGCCCCAGTTTTACACACGTTCCAGTCTTTCTCCAGATAGCGTCACAGGCGTCGTCAGTATGCTTTTCAGATTCCCAAGAGGTAAAAATCCAGGATTTTAAGTCTATTTATCTACCAGGCAATGCTACAAGGCTTTCGGGTCCTACCCAACGTCTGAGGAATATGTTGTAGAGGTGTCGGCGAACTTTATTGTGGAGGTGGGGTGGAGCTCCGTCATGAAGAAATCACTCAGCCTGCAGTATTGCCAAACGTAAATTCTCAACCAGCCAAGGCAGAGTATTACGTGGGGCGTCCAGGTACATTCCTTCGTCGAGGCATTTCGGAGTGATAACCTGTCCATGTATGTGGACGCCATTAATTCCTGCTTATATGTTAATGCTGAACCGATGTTGATGAGGTGCCTCGCCCATTCCCCGAGGACTGTCTGTGGCTCACGACGATTCTGAAGGTTGTTGATACCATTTCTGGTAAAGGTTACTGCGCGGCAAAGAAGACTGATGACAGAAAACACATAACTGTGATGGTCTGGTGCAAAAACTATCCACAAAATCCTTCCCCTGCAGGGAAATCCGCTGCTGATAATCGTTGCATGCGCGGTAGGTGATAGGGATAGTAGCGGTTGTCTTGCAGGTTACACATAATCGTATTTTGGCTTACACCATGTTGGCGGGCCTCTTACCTGGAGCTCGTATTAGGGTTGGTCTCAATATCCTCGGAACCAGGTCCTCCAAATCCGGTGTACGCACAGCCCGTCTTCCTGCACGTTAGCCTATTTGAATCACACAAACGCCCAAAAATGGGCTTCAAATGTTGTGTGATGTGCTCGGTGTCTGTGAGGGTACATGTTTTGGTGCAGCCGTGCTATCTCTACACCGTTTCCATCTGCGTGGCGGTACACAAACACGACTCGGTTTGTTCCCCACATGAACACCGGACGGTTCTGCTGCTTTCACTAGGCTGCGTCAGTGAAACAGCCTGGAAACAACTGCGGAACACACGGCAAGTAGTCAGAGAATCTTTATTTCGTCAGCGCCATCTACCGTGTCTACGATGCACTTACAGACATATGTTCATAGGACCTTTTTTCCTCCATTTCCAGTCAGGACTACGTTCATGCAATTCGTTGGTTTCTTTGATGTTCACCCTGTATAAAGTGTCAGCACCTGATACGAACACGTATACCCAAAAAATGTGAAGTTTTCATGAGCAGCGAAATATATAAACACCGAGAAAGTAAGTCACATAATGTTCAAAACAGGTTCGATATCCGAATGGTGGCTAGGAGACATTTAATAGAGTTCATGCAGCTGTTAAATTACTGTATCGCGTTTGCTTGCCTCGATCTGAGATGATATCGGTGCCACTCCCGTGACCGTGCTATGGCGCCTCTGCTGTCGGCTGACATATGCTTGCTGCAGTAATTCTGATCTACTATCAATCAATGCCACTGATTAAGTTATTAAAGTAAGGTTCTAATATATTTATGTGAGCCGCTACTGTTAGGGGCATAAAATAAAAATCTCATGGAAATATTAAATCCCCGGCAAATACACTATGTGATTAAACGTATACGGACACCCAAACGTTTTTCATATTAGGTGCATTGTGCTGCCACCTACTGCCAGGTACTCCATATCAGCGACCTCTGTAGTTATTAGACATCGTGTCAGAGCAGAATGGCTGGATGGATGATGGATGGAGAGGGTTGTATGGGCGCACGACGGCAAGGTCTTCAGCGCCCGTTCAGTAACAGATTGAGACGGGTGTCGAGTAAAGACTCAGAACATTAAGATAAAACAGAACGTAAAACTCAGGTAACGAGGATGGAAAAATAATTGCCTACATACACCGAAACGAGGGACGAAGCATGCCGTGAGCAGTAAAACAAGGACAACACAAGAAGAAAGTGGTAGAGGGAGCTAAAACAATATAGCAGATGGAAGTGGCTGGCTGACCGCAAGGAAAAAAGGGAGGAGCCGCCACTGTGAAATACACTAAAACCTCCAGCCTAAAAGTTTAGGCCAGAGTCCAGACACATCACAAAACTTTAAAACCCTATGCACACAAGTCTCATCATTAGCTAAAACACAGGGCAGATCCCCACCAAGGCGCTCCGTGGAACTCACGGACTTCGAACGCGGTCAAGAGCTTGGGTGTCACGTGTGTTATATGTATGTACGAGAGATTTCCATATTCCTAAACATCCCTACGTCCACTGTTTCTGATGTGATAGTGAAATGGAAACGTAAAGGGACACATACAGCGTAGAACCCGATCTAGTCTGTTGACTGACAGAGACCGCCGAAAGTTGAAGAGGGTCGTAATGTGTAATAGGCAGACATTTATCCAGCCCATCATGCAGGAATTGCAAACTGCGTCAGGATCTACTGCAGCTACTATGGTAGTTGGGTGGGAGGTGAGAAAACTTGGATTTAATGGTCGAACGGCTGCTCGTAATCCACACATCACTCCGGTAAATGCCAAACAATGTCTCGCTTGGTGTACGGAACATAAACATTGAACGATTGAACAGTGGAAAAACGTTGTGTGGAGTGATGAATCACAGTACTAAATCTGGCGATCCGATGGCTGAGTGTGGGTGTGTCGAATTCCCGGTGACCGTCATCTGCCAGCATATGTAGTGCCAACAGTAAAATTCTGAGGCGGTAGTGCTGTGGTGTGGTCGCGTTTTTCATGGAGGGGGCTTGCACCTCTTGTTGTTTTGTATGCCACTATCACAGCACAGGCCTACATTGATGTTTTAAGCACCTTCCAGCTTCCCACTGTTCAAGAGAAATTCGGGGATGGTGATTGCACCTTTCAACACTATCGAGCACCTTTTCATAATGCATAGCCCGTGGTGAAGTGTTTGCACGACAATAACATCCCTGTAATGGACTGACCTGCACAGAGTCCTGACCTGAATCGAGTAGAATACCTTTGGAATGTTTTGGAACGCCGATTTCGTGCCAGGCCTCACCGATCGACGTCGAAACCTCAGTGACATTCTCCAAGAAACCCTCCAGCACCCGATTGGACGTATCTCTTCAAGAGTGGAAGCTGTCATCAGGACTAAGGGTGGGCCAACACCATACTGAATTCCAGCGTAACCGATGGAGGGCGCCACGAACTTATAAGTCATTTCCAGCCAGGTGTCCGGATACATTTTATCACATGGTGTATTAATTTAGTAGCACAAAAATCAAGACTGGAGTCCTAGAAGACGCATCTGACTCGGATAATAATGTCCTGCCGCTCTCGACGTGATTTAACTCCTAAGAATACTGAATGGCAAACTAACAATAATAATTTGCCTAAATTTCCCATAGTAATTGATTAAAAAAGCTGCACACTCTACAATTTATTGGAAATAAAATAGTCTCACTCTCACTTCATTTAGTTTGTAAAGGAAAAGTAATGATGGAGGATGAAGTTTTACAGCCTATGGACACGAGATCATTAGAAATGGAGGTGAAGCTCATATTACGCTAGAGGTAGCTGAAAATTTCTAATTTCAGTTTGGTTGTATGATATGTTCTTAAACATTCTGCATAGGGGATGAACTAATGTGTTTGCTCACAATACCGCTATCGGAAACAATTAATTGATCAATCAGGAATGTAATGCCTAAGCGGCTTCTCTCAGATACACCAGAATGAAGAATAAGGAGGAAGAGGAGGAGGAGGAGGAGGAGGAGGAGGAGGAAGTATCTACCACGTTACTGGATGGTAACAACAACGAATACTACTCCCACCCTTCGGCTGCAAGGCAGAGTCCACTAAACTACATTTAGGAAGCAATAGAGACCACATATTTAAACCACATTGCTTTCCATAGTAATAGTTGTAATGATTGGATGTTGGAGATCAGTTAAACACTCGCACATCCGCTGCACTCATGTTCAGACGTGCACACGCAGCGCTCCAGGCCTAATGTCACACTGTTAGTTGCCACTGTGGATGCGCTTCTCACCGATTACGCCCAGTCTGCAGCTGGACTCAGCCTGATGGAGAGGACCCCCGAGTCATCTCGGGTGTCCAGGATGACCGGAGTGGTAGGAATTCGGATGTTATCAATACGTCCTGCGCCAACACTTGCAAGTAATTGACATTGAATCTTTTCAAATATCCACGTAAAAATCAGAGACTACTCGCAACACAGACGATTACAAAGGCTGCCCAACGTATCCTGGATATTACACTACTGGCCATTAAAAGTGCTACGCCACGAAGATGACGTGCTACAGACGCTAAACTTAACCGTCAGCAAGAAGACGCTGTGATATGCAAATGATTAGCTTCTCAGAGCAGTCACACAAGTTTGGCGCCGGTAGCGACACCTACAACATGCTGACTTGAGGAGAGTTTCCAACCGATTTCTCATACAGAAACAGCAGTTACCGGCGTTGCCTGGTCAAACGTTGTTTTGATGCCTCGTGTAATGAGGAAAAATGCGTACCATCACGTGTCCGACTTTGATAAAGGTCGGATTCTAGCCTGTCGCGATTGCGGTTTATCGTATCGCGACAATGCTGCTCGCGTTGGTCGAGACTCAATGACTGTTAGCAGAATGTAGAATCGGTGGATTCAGGAGGGTAGTACGGAACGCCGTGCTGGATACCAACGGCCTCGTATCACTAGCAGTCCGGATGACAGGCATCTTATCCGCATGGTTGTAATGGGTCGTGCAGCCACGTCTAGATCCGTGAGTCAACACATGGGGAAGTTTGCAAGAGAACAACCATTTGCACGAACAGTTCGACGACGTTTGCAGCAGCACGAACTATCAGCTTGGATACCAAGGCTGCGATTACCCTTGACGTTGCATCACAGACAGGAACGCCAGCGATGGTGTACTCTACGACGAACCTGGGTGCACGAATGTCAAAACGTCATTTTTTCGGATAAATCCAGGTTCTGTTCACAGCATCATGATGGTCGCATCCGTGTTTGGCGACATCGCGGTGAAAGCACATTGGAAGCGTGTAATCGTCATCACCATACTGACGTATCACCTGGCGTGATGGTATGGGGTGCCATTGGTTACACGTCTCGGTCACCTCTTGTTCGCATTGATGGTACTTTGAACAGTGGACGTTACATTTCGGATGTGTTACGACCCATGGCTCTACCCTTCATTCGATCTCTGCGAAACCCTCCATATCAGGAGGATAATGCGCGACCGCATGTCGCAGTCCTGTACGGGCCTTTCTGTATTCAGAAAATGTTCGACTGCTGCCCTGGTCAGCACATTTTCCAGATCTCTCACCAATTGAAAACGTCTCGTCAATGGTGGCCGAGCAACTGGCTCGTCACAATACGCCAGTCACTACTCTTTATGAGCTGTGGTATCGAGTTGAAGCTGCATGGGCAGCTGTACCTGTACACGCAATCCAAGCTCTGTTTGACTCAATGCCCAGGCGTATCAAGGCCGTTATTACGGCCAGATGTCGTTGTTTCGGGATCTGATTTCTCAGGATCTATGCACCCAAATTGCGTGCAAATGTAATCACATGTCAGTTCTAGTATAATATATTTGTCCAGTGAATACCCGTTTATCACCTGCATTTCTTCTTGGTGTAGCAATTTTAATGGGCAGTAGTGTAGTTCGCTATTCGACGGCCCAGAGGGCGACATGAGTACGTCAACTGTATCCCTGTTCCCCACCTGTTCGGCTCAGGAGACGTAGTGATGACTCGCAACAGAAATGTCAATTCGTTTTGGTCACTGGTTCCCTCCACGAAGCACCCGGATGGCCAGCAGATTCGTCCTAGGAAGCCAGCCTCCTATTTATCAGTTTAACTGCCATTAAATATTACGACTGCAGCCCCAAGCTGGTGACAATGAGGGAAGTATTGGAAGTACCTCCTCCTGCTGGCTGTGGCTATGGAAATATTAATTGCCTGTGTATATCTGTGCCCTCTTTACGGCTGGAAATAACTTTTCACATACAATGTTTGATCTCCCTATGTGTATTGATACAGTCAAATCATAATTTTGGATTTCAAATCCATATCTTCCTTAAGACCAGACTTAGTTTCTGTGCACATGTAAAAATGATAATCATAGTTACTTCATACCTCAACACTTACTTTATAGGCCTGCTTATTGCAGCGAAACTATCACACATCCCCTACTAATTATAATACTTCACCAATAAATGAATGCTGGTGGCACCAAACAGTACTGTCTGAAATTTCCAGGATTGATGGACATGCTCCATTTGTTTTTCTTGCGTTTTGCACCGGTGTGATTGCTACTTGCATCACCCTCATGCCACTGCTAGATAGTTTTCATGCTACCAAACAGCATTTGTAACGCATTCTATCTCAATGCCATATAGAAAGAGTAACAGAGGTTCTGTGATATATTTAGGCCTACAGGGTTATATGCGAGGGACAATGACGGTCGATTGAGAATGATTGCATGCAGTAGATGGTCTGCTGTATGAGGAATCAATTAAAAATGCAACCTGAGACTGAAATCATAAGAAATGTATAAAATTCTGTCACCAGTGGATTCGTTTTTCAGATCTATAGTGTAACACTTTCTGGTAGAAATTCTGTCTGTGATTTGAAATCAAGCCTCTCCATTCAACTACGCACTTGCACTGGATCTTATGGAGATGTATGTTAATGATTACAGCTACTGGCTAAGGACCCAATATAGCAAAACTCTAATGTTTTTTTAGACAGTATCTCTGCATCCTGAAACAGTTCCTCAGTCTCTGCCTCGTCCTCCCTGCATCTTTTCCCAAATGATCATTCCATTTTTTGTTGGAACAGAGCAGAACTGAAAGAGTGCTATATCTATCACCTTCAGCACTCCATGGGGAAAAATGTATTCGCTGAGTTAATACAACAGGGCCCTGTTTCGACCATTCGGTGGAAATGGGAACATAATGTCGTAGCTCCACCAACCGTGTACAATGAGTAATGCCAGTTCCAAACAAAGCTTTCTCTTGCAACACGAAGTAGCAGAAATAGTACGAGTAGATATGGTGGTGCTTTTTATCACTTCAGATCATACAGGAACTGGAAGAAAAATGGGAATTTTGCTATAGCATTGCGGTGCATTTCCTGATTACATACAGCTACTACAGTCCGAAGGAGATCGGTGTTTCTCAGGGTGCATTCCTGTCTATCACCAAAACATCCCTGTCTCTCTCTCTCTCTCTCTCTCTCTCCTCGTTAATTTGTACCACCCAACAGAGAAAAAACTACGAATTATACCCAACCAAACTTTTAAACTCCATACCATGCGCTTCGCTAACATTGCCAAGTAGAGAAATCGATGATATTTTATCGTGTCTCTCTCTTCCAATAGATCAAAAACAAATACAGTCTGTGTGTCACCGCTGAGCATACATTACATACACCCATTCTGACTCAAACAGGTGGCGAGTGATCAAATTCGCTCCCAGAGACAAGTGTAAAGTTTTCATGGGCTGTACTGGAAGACGACCATATCCCACAGACTAATTCACAACGGAGAATTCTTGTGTCATAGCTTTGTACGCAGCTCCATACATTACTTTTTCGCTCTAACATAGCCAAGGTGTATATGACAACAGCTATGTACAGTTGATACTTTTTTTTCTTTTCTACCATTACTTTGAGGCATGTGTCAGGTGCTGAACTGATATTAATACGTTTTGATGCGTGGGCTATCACAGAAGGCTGGACATCACACAGAGTAAGGTAAGCTGCTTCCACAACATACACAGGGTGGTAGATAGAAAAGACACAGGGGGCATATTGGTAAAATGTGGAAGACAAAGCGACTTAGGTAAACATGAGGAGTTAATCAACACACTCTGACATTCTGCTTTCGAACGAGCATAATATGTGTTGCACACTGGCACAACAGACTGACGCCAGTATATAACCTGAATTCTCATCCCACTATCATAAGTAAAATTCAGCGAAGGTTGTTCTGTACCAATCTTACTCATGCCACCCATCCAAAAACACATGACCTCTCTAGCTGCGTGCATACTGAGAAGGTTAGCACTCCTTATTGGTGTATAACAGCATTAACTACAGGTGCACGACATCTGGCCTGGGACACTGCATATAGAAAACAGGACATGAGTACGTGGGATCTGCGAATGTTTCAGTGATCTGCAACATCCAACAGTGACACCTACTACTACTGAAAGGAATGTGGTTTAAGTGCATGGTGTTTCCTGCTTCTCAGTACAGTCTAGTTGAACCTATATCGCCACAGAAATGTGGGAGCTGTTTTCATTGTTGTTACTATACAATCATGTGGTGGAGCCTTCCTCCTCCTCCACCTCCTCTAGCTCCGCCTCCTCATTCTTCATCCTGAAGCAGCTGAGAAAATCAACTTAGGAACTATATAGTCCTTTAAAAATACCATCGCAAGATCAAATTCCTGACTGATCAGTTTATTGTACCTGATAGTGGCATTATGCGCACACACACCAGTTCACCCCTTCTGCAGATTATTTAACGACATAGCATGCAACTGAACTGAAATCCGAAATTTTCAGCTACCTCCAACGTAATGGACTTTCTACCAGACAACATAACTGTGGCAGTATCCACCATTAGGAGGCAAGTGAAACAAAATCCAAAAAGGTTTGAAAACTGGACAGTTGCAGGACTGAATCCCACCAGATATACCAGTCCCAGTATCCACCAATAGGGTTCAAGGAAAAACTGCCTGCACACAAAGGGTATCTATTTATTTAGTTAGTCTATCAACCTGATAGCATGAGGGATTATTTCCAAGACATCCACAGCTGCAGATATACTATGTATCCACTGCCTCTTTAGGTCAAAAGAGGTGTTAGTGCGATACATGACAGACACTACATAATTTTTCTTGAATGTGTTTCTTCCATCTGCTACAGGTTTCCATATCAATGGAAGTGTGAGAACAAATAGATATACCGACTACGAGCGCCACGACGACTTGAGTAGCGAGCTGTGCAGGGGGTGGGAATGGGAGGGAGGACGAGTGGGGAGAACATCTTGGTCTGTGTGAGTTCGCATACTTTGGTTCTCTCAAACAGGAAGTAACCAATTAATACAGAGAGAGAGCCTGTGTTTCGACAGGAATTTCTGATATGTCAATATCAAAGAGGCGCCGCCCCTTGGCGCTTTGTTTGGGGATTCGCGCTACTTTTGGTCTGTGCACCACTTGAGGAGCCTCTGTGTGCCTCTCTACCCACCTGTGCATGTGGATGTACAAGATGTGGACGACTCATCTTCCTCACGTATGGTGTGAAGGCGTCGTTGGAAAAATTTTAGTAGTTTAATTATGTTCAGTGAGATGTATTGATGTCAATTTCGTGAGTCTATACTTGATTGGAAAAAATCAGCACATTTAATTACTTCTTTTCGATCTATTTTACAAGACCTGCATCTTGCAAAATAGCAGAGGATGAAAAGCATTTCCCACCAAATAAAATAGAGCACCAACCCCTGCAAATTGAATTTTAAAAATAAATGTTATACCCTTTGCTATGTAATGGGCCCTGATTTGAATCTCTTGTCATGAGAGCTCCACTCTCATCCACAGAATGAGTCTTTCTCCCAACATTTTCCACATGGGGGACAGGGGGGGGGCTGGGAATTTCCCCTAGAGGGATGGGTTAGTTAATTTATCAATTTAATTAATTAGACAATTAATTTTATGTCAAAATGTGCTTTTATTGATGAGGGGGTTTACCAGAGGATTTGAGGTAGTGGAGGGAGAGAGGAGGTGTTGGGATTTCTCAGAAGGATGGATTATCCCCAGAGTATATAAATTAATTAAAACAACAACTTGAGGTGAGGTGGAGGGGCTCACAATTCAATCAAGCTTGCCTCCAAATGTATGCAACCCGCACTAACGAAGTGGCATAGAACGACGTTTGCCTACCTACTCACTTTCTTTGGGAGAACTACGTAGCATTCCTGTATTTCCATGACTTTCCATCTATTATTTACTATGTCTTGCGACCTTCCTGACACGAAATCCTGAATCCAGTCACACAACTAAAACGACACTCTATAGAATCGCAATTTGTTCAGGAGTCTACTGTGAGGAACGCTGATTCTTAAGGAGAATTCATTGCCTCTTTGTAGTTTGAACACAAGTCACAGCCTCAGTATAGGTCCACTACAGAGCTAGCATTCAGTTCTTACAACTAACTTAGCATGTAAATTAACAAGCAACCCACCGCTTTTATTTTCTTTGTTATTTCATCCCCCAAACACTACATGGTTGAGAGGCAGGCTGTTAGTGGTACATTTCTCCGCTCTTTAGCCAAGAGGATTCATAAAGATATAATAATGAAGATAGAAATAATACATGGGGATTTGCTACGCCACCTTCCCTATCTTTGTATGGGCAGCACTAAGTGTCTACAGTAAGACAACTTGTCTGGCTTAGCGGTAATTTTGTTCATAGGTGACTGCGTACTGCTATGATGATCTCAGAGAACAATGCTAGGTAACTTAATACCATCACTATCTTTTAACTTAAAACAGTTTAAGTAGCTCACACCACAAATATTGTTAAATAATACAAATGTTATCTTTTGTATATTTATTTGGAGTATGGAGTGACACGTCATGGGAATGATGGGGGCTGTGAGCTACCGTGGCACACAGTCCGCTCGACAGCAGCGTCATTTGAGGACAAGTTGCCAGTCACCAGTGTCCAATGGCAGTCCTACGTGAACTACATTTTCTCTATGACTTTTTCCCGTATTTCCCTTGACCGCCCATAAACATTAACCTTACAGCAAAAAATCTGGTCCTGTCAGCATAATGTGTGAAGTATCTTTCTTCGCATGTCGTTCAGGAAGTGGGCGGTAGCTCGCGGTCTCGTCCTTTAATTTCTGATATGTCTTGATGATTCTGAGCAGCTCCGGGGTTCACTGCTAAAAGGCAATGACATCGCTGTCAGAGTGGCAAAGGGCTAAATTTTACCATAGTTGAGCCAATCTGTATGAAATATTTTTAATTACGCATACAAACCGTTGTGACCAAACGAAAACGCTTTAGTTTGATCAGGGCTGTGGGTTCTTAGATTGCTCTGCGAGAAGGCTCATCAAACCAGAACACGTTAAATATTAGTTCACTTTATTACGTACGAGGGTTGGAACTTAAATAGTAGCTACTACTTATTCACAACCTATACAGAAGGCTTACATGTTTGCACCTGCCCTTCAAAGTAGTTACCAGCGTTGTGTAGAACCCGTTGCCAGCGATGCGGAAGGCGTAGTGTACCGTTAGCAGAGCTTATTCTGTTTATGGGGCGAATGGAGCGATCTAAAGTTGTGGTGATTCTCGTGTAGGACTGTGGTGGTGTTATCCTAACGCATTACGTTCCTCCACAGCAGACCATCACTGCACAGTATTAGTGTTCGTTTTTGGAGCATCACCTGCGACCAGCTTTGTGAAAGAAGGGGCGATATTTTTTGCGCAACCCACCCATCATTTTGCACGACAATGCGCTGGCGCATACAGCGCAAGCTGTAGCTGCTCTGTTCGGTCGATGAGACTGAGGAGTACTGTACCGGACTTGAGTCCTTGTGACTTTGATTTGATTCCGAAGATGAAGGAACCACTTCGTGGCATTTGCTTCAGAACTGATCCAGAGATTTGGCAGGCAGTAGACCGCTCCATTCGCACCATCAACAGAACAGCCTCTGGTAACGGTATACTACGCTTTCCTCATTGCTGGCAACGGGTTCTACACAACGCTGGTGACTACTTTGAAGGACAGTAACAGGTACAAACATGTAACTCTTTTGCATCAGTTGTGAATAAATAGTTGCTACTATGTAAGTTCCAACCCTCGTAAATGAATAAAGATTTACTTAACTTTGACAAAGATTTTAACCAGAGGATTGCTGGATAATTTACAGCTGTTATTGACTAAGGAAGCATCACGTAATTCACTAAGTAACAAACTGTTCTCTTGAAGCACAATGTTCGACATTTACAACAGTACAAGTTCACCTGAAATTCTAACAACTCGTTGGACCTACACTATGAAGCTGACTCTTTCAGGTGAGGTCTCGATCTAGGTGGTACTCTTGGATGCTCGACGCTATATTGACCTCAGTGTGAGGATGTTGCAATAGTGAGAGGGATATTGCCTCCCATTGCCCTTTGCGGGTTGCAGCAAGATCTCACCAACGTCTCTGGTATCGATATTCTTTGTCAACATTGCTGTGACACCGTGATGTCTAGACGATACCACACAAAGCAGCATTGTCAATCAGTCTGTCTATTATGCAAAACTGGGATTAGCTTAAACGTCTAGACAGAAACCACGGTGGGGGACTTTCACAGAACACACACAGTAATATGTATCAAATGAATGATACCATTTATACAAGTCTCTGGTAATTCATCGAAGACGGTGGGTCAGACGACGTACATAAAGTACTTCAATACTGTAAACTGAGAACAACTGCTCTATTGCAGTTCAAACGTCGTTTATTTAAAACATGCCACCAATTTCGACGTGAAAGAGCGTTATATTCAGGTCCCAAGCGTACTCTGCCATAAATCTGCGAACCACAAAGGCAAAGACCAAAGGAGTCTTCAAATGGAAACGGTACAAGTTATTACGTGTGTTACACGAGCGTGTTCAACCAACAAAGTGTAGTGCAGCAGAGCCACAATCAACTAGATTCCATAACTTCTAGTCACACGCCCACATATGGTCAGTTACGGAATCCAGTTGATTTTGGCTCCGCTCAACTCCACTTTCTTGGTTGCAAACTCTCTTGACACCCAAAACCACACAAGCAGTGCGTATCACATCCAGGAAGTGTCCGCCATTACACTTATCAAAAAAAGGCAAAATTGTTGCCCAACATTTTCACCGATGACCAGAAGCGCACCCGAGTGATAGTCAAGAACTTCTGGATATGTGTACAAACGATTCTACATTTTCGTACAGTGTAGTAACAGCAGATGAGTCATGGGTTTTTCGAATTTGATCCTGAGACAGAGTTGCAGGTACCATTCATTGCAGTGACCACTTCTCTGGAAGACACACAAGAGGAGAGTCAAAGGAAAGGAAATGTTCGCTGTCCTTTTCGATGCTGGTTTTACGAACCACCATGAGTTTGTACCAGGAAGGTAGATCGCGAATTATGTCTATGTGAAATTGCTCAAAAAGCAGAAAGAAACGGTGACGCAAATAAGACCACGCATTGCCGGTTTCTAGAAGCTCCAGACAGGCAATGTGCCCAGCCAGAACTGTTTCATTGACAAGGACTATGCCATCAAAACCGACATGACAGAGCTGCCCTAGCTCCCAGACAGTCCCTCTCTCTCCGGCAGACTTTTTTGGTGCCGCATCTCGAGGCCCCCTTGAAATACACCGTTCAGAACAGTAGGCAATGTAGAAGTTGCTGTTATATGTATCCTAAACGATACTGCAACCCTGGCCTTCCAAAATGCCTAGAACGTTAGGAAACCTCTCTGGCAAAAACGTGTTGACCGAGAAGGGTCATATTTTAAAGAATTTTGATGTATTGCACCATTCTGATCTTGTATATCCTAGTATCGCTATAATATCGCGTCTAGAGCCTGTTCTATGTTCGACTTATTTGCAATATTTTATGTTATTTAATGTCCTCATACTTTTCCCCTATATTACTATACTTTCAACAGATTTAGGTACTTCCCTCCACCGATATTGTTTCTTTTTATTATAATTTCCATATTGGTTTGAGGAACGCATATGACTTTACCTAAGTTTCATGTCACACTAAGTGGAAGTTGAAAAGAGACAGGATATAGATGTATTTGTAAACAACAGGTAATACTATCCAAATGGTTATTAACTAGAAAGTACACTGAAGCGCCAAAGAAACTGGTACAGCCATGCATATTAAATACAGAGATATGTAAACAGACAGAATACGCTGCTGCAGTCGGCAACGCCGATGTAAGACCAATGTGTGCCGCAATTGTTAGATCGGTTACTACTGCTACAGTGGCAACTTATCAAGATTTATGTCCGTTTGAACGTTTTGCTGTGATCGGTGCATGAGCGATCGGACACAGCATCTCCGAGGTAGCGATTGGGATTTTTCTGTACGACCATTTCACGAGTGTAACGTGAATACCAGGAATCCCGTAAAACATCAAATCTCCGACATCACTGCGACCGGAAAAACGTTCTGCAAGAAGCCGGCCGCGGTGGTCTAGCGGTTCTGGCGCTGCAGTCCGGAACCGCGGGACTGCTACGGTCGCAGGTTCGAATCCTGCCTCGGGCATGGGTGTGTGTGATGTCCTTAGGTTAGTTAGGTTTAAGTAGTTCCAAGTTCTACGGGACTTATGACCTAAGATGTTGAGTCCCATAGTGCTCAGAGCCATTTGAACCATTTTTTAGTCTTATGGGTTTAAGCACATACGCTGGCCACCAAACTGCCCTGACAGGAACATATATGAGTATTTCTGGTATTCATTGCAACGTTCTGTTCAGAAGAGATCTCCGACCCCTCGTACTCTTACGAGTTTATGGGGAGCCCTTCAGGATTGATAGTGTCAGGTCCCTTCATCACTACTTCAGATATTAGTCGAGTCCATGGCATGTTGTGTTACGGCACATCTGCGTGCTCGGGGGGGGGGGGGGGGGGAGGATGAAGGGGCTACATGATATTAGGCACGTGTATCAATTTCGTTGGCTCTTCAGTGTATTATACATATACATCAGTCCTCTTCACAGATTTGCACGTTCGAGCTAGCTACCGCTCGTGCCTCAGCAGTAAGCAACCGGCCGACTCATGGCGAATAATTTTGGGGGCTGAGGAGGGAAGGGGAAGAGGAAACGGAACAAGGCAGCTTTGTACGAGGAACTGTTCTCGACGAGGAAATTCCCTGGCCGCCAAAATTAATTCTGCGTAGATGTATCGCTTCACGGCGACTGTTAATGCCTTTCGTTGCCGCCTTATTTCCTAAGTCTGTTGACTGATGCGAAATGCCAAACAAATGAAACTTACATCTACCTTAATTGATGAGGCCAAGAACGTAGAGCAGGAAAATATGAAACATGATATTTCTTACGATTGATGCAGCGTGATGTCTAAAGTCGTTTCCGGAAGAAGTTTGAATTCACATCAACTAGTTTTTCGTGACTATTTCAGTCACACATAAAACATAGAAACATTGTATGTCAATAAATACTGCTTATTTTGCTTTTTCTAAAGCATTAATTGGCCGCGTGGAGTGGCCGCGCGGTATGAGGTGCCATGTCATGGATTGCGTGGCCCCTTCCGCCGGACGTTCGTGTCCTCCGTCGAGCAGGCGTGTATGTGTGTGTGTTGTTGTTAACATAAGTTAGTTTAAGTAGTGTGTAAGTCTAGGGACCGATTACCTCGGCAATTTGTTTCCCTAGGAATTCACATAAATTTGAACATTTTGAAACAATAATCCCGGGTACCACTTGCTTAGCGCTATCAGTTCGAAGATAAGATGTTAAGTTAGAGTCTTAGATTAGATTAGATTAATACTAGTTCCATGGATCATGAATACATTTCGTAATGATGTGGAACGAGTCAAATTTTCCAATACATGACATATATAAGTTAATTTAACAACATAATGAAGTTAATACAACAACTTTTTTATTTTCTTTTATTTTTTATAATTTTTTTGTTTGTTTTTATGTTTGTTTTTCTTAATTTATATCTAAAATTCCTCTATGGAGTAGAAGGAGATGTCATTCAGAAATTCTTTTACTTTCTTCGTAAATACTTGTTGGTTATCTGTCAGATTTTTTATACTGTTTGGTAAAAGACCAAAGACTTTAGTGGCAGTATAATTCACCCCTTTCTATGCCAAAGTTAGATTTAATCTTGAATATTGAAGATCTTCCTTTCTCCTAGTATTGTAGTTATGCACACTGCTATTACTTTTGAATTGGGTTTGGTTACTTATAACAAGTTTCATAAGAGAGTATATATACTGAGAAGCTACTGTGAATATCCTTAGATCCTTAAATAAATGTCTGCAGGATCAGCATGGGTGGACTCCACCTATCATTCTGATTACACGCTTTTGTGCAATAAATACTTTATTCCTCAGTGATGAATTACCCCAAAATATGATGCCATACGCAAGCAATGAGTTAAAATAGGCGTAGTAAGCTAATTTACTAGGATGTTTATCACCAAAATCTGCAATGACCCTTACTGCATAAGTAGCTGAACTCAAACGTTTCAGCAGATCATCAATTTGTTTCTTCCAATTTAATCTCTCATCAATGGACACACCTAAAAATTTTGAATATTCTACCTTAGCTATATGCTTCTGATTAAGGTCTATATTTATTAATGGCGTCATACCATTTACTGTATGGAACTGTTTGTACTGTGTCTTATCAAAATTCAGTGAGAGTCCATTTACAAGGAACCACTTAGTAATTCTCTAAAAGAGATTATTGACAATTTCATCAGTTAATTCTTGTTCGTCAGGTGTGATTACTATACTTGTATCATCAGCAAAGAGAACTAACTTTGCCTCTTCATGAATATAGAATGGCAAGTCATTAATATGTATTAAGAATAACAAAGGACCCAAGGCTGACCTTTGTGGAACCCCATTCTTGATAGTTCCCCAGTTTGAGTAATGTGCTGATCTTTGCATATTATGAGAACTGCTTATTTCAATTTTCTGCACTCTTCCAGTTAGGTATGAATTAAACCATTTGTGCACTGTCCCACTCATGCCACAATACTTGAGTTTGTCTAGCAGAATTTCATGAGTTATACAATCTAACGCCTTTGAGAGACCACAAAAAATCCGAATGGGTGGTGTTCAGTTATTCAGATCATTCAAAATTTGATTGGTGAAAGCATATATGGCATTTTCTGTTGAAAAACCTTTCTGGAAACCAAACTGACATTTTGTTAGTACTTCATTTTTACATATATGTGAAGCTACTCTTGAATACATTACTTTCTCAAAAATTTTGGTCAAAGCTGTTAGAAGGGAGATTCGACGGTAATTGTTGACATCGGATCTATCCCCTTTTTATGCAAAGGTATAACAATAGCATATTTCAGTCTGTCAGGGAAAATGCCCTGTTCCAGAGAGCTATTACACAGGTGGCTGAGAATCTTACTTATCTGTTGAGAACAAGCTTTTAGTATTTTGCTGGAAATGCCATCAATTCCATGTGAGTTTTTGCTTTTAAGCAAGTTTATTATCTTCCTAATTTCAGAGGGAGAAGTGGGTGAGATTTCAATTGTATCAAATTGCATAGGTATGGGCTCATCCATTAACTGCCTAGCATCTTCTAATGAACACCTGGATCCTACTGTATCCACAACATTAAGAAAATGAGTATTAAAAAATTTTTGCAACTTCTGACTTTTTGTTCGTAAAGTTTTCATTCACTTTGATGGTAATACTGTCTTCCTGTGCTGTTGGATGACCTGTTTCTCTTTTAATAATATTCCAAATTGCTTTAATTTTATTATCAGAGTTGCTGATTTCAGACATAATACACATACTTCTGGAGTTTTTAATAATTTTTCTTAATATAGCACAGTAGTTTTTATAATGCTTGATAGTTTCTGGGTCACTACTCTTTCTTGCTGTCAGATACATTTCCCTTTTCCGGTTGCAAGATATTTTGATACCCTTAGTAAGCCATGGTTTGTTACATGGTTTCTTACGAGTATATTTAACTATTTTCTTGGGGAAGCAGTTTTCAAATGCATTTACAAAAGTGTCATGAAATAAATTATATTTTAAATTGGTATCAGGTTCACGGTACATCTCATCCCAGTCTAACTGCTGTAGGCTTTCCCTTAAATTTGTAATTGTTAAATCGTTGACTGAATGTACTACTATGGAGGACTGTTTAGTACTGCTGAATGGAGCTATGTCATATATTGTAACTAGCTGTGCACCATGATCATAAAGACCATTCTCAACAGGCTGAGCATTTATCTGGTTAAACTTATCTTGGTCTATAAGAAAGTTATCTATCAGTGAGCTGCTATCCTTTACCACCCGAGTAGGAAAATCAATAACGGGTGTCAAATTGAAAGAACCGAGTAATACTTCAAGGTCATTTTTCCTATTACCCTCTTTCAGAGAATGTACATTGAAGTCCCCACAAATAAAAATTTGCTTCCCCCTGTCTGACAGGTAGCACAACAAGGAGTCCAAATTTTTCAGAAATAGATGAAAATTTCCTGATGGGAACCTGTATACAGTTACAATTATAAATGTGCCTTTATTTAATTTAAGCTCACAGGCACATGCTTCTATATGTTTCTCTACACAAAACTTTTTTTGTTTCTATACATTTTGCACAATGACAACTTTTGACATATATGGCAACTCCTCCTTTCTCCATATTTTCTCTAATTACATGTGCAGAGAGCTTATATCCACTTACATTTACCTTATCCACATGAGTAACAATGTGATGCTCAGACAGGCATAGTATATCTATTTCAACCTCAGCTTCTAAATCATCTAAACAAACTCATCTATTTTATTCTTTAAATTCCCAATATTTTGATGAAATATACTTACATTATTTTTAATTATACTTTTATGAGAACCTTTTCTTATTCTAACATTTGCAGTACTCTCCTGTCTGAGTTTCTCATTGTGCTTAGGCCTAGTTCCTATACCAGTGGTCACATGGTGTTCAGAGAGGCAGATTATGTCAACTGGGTTGGGTGACTTTAATTCATCAATGCAATTACCTAGGACTGAGATACAACTTGGTGGAGATAAAATATCTGGTGATTGGAGAAAATTTATAATTGACAGCTGTGATTGGTGATCCAATGTGCTAGAATTGTGCTGTTTAATTTCTTTCCTAAGCTGAAGATTTGTTTCAATCCTGACCTCTCGTAGAACTTGACATCTTTCTGTCTTACCTATCCTAAAAAAGGTGTTGCTCCAGCACCTATAACCACTGATATTTTACCATTCATGGTAAAAAATTTCCTTCTGTCAGTGAACCTCTGTGGCTAAATTTCTTTCTGTTCACTGAGGAGAGAATTGCTTACATAAACCTTCTATAAGACTTCTTTATTATGAAACTTCGTAACTACCTGTCACTCTTGCTAGGCATTCTGCAGTGACCCCTTGTAAGTTGTTACTGGTGTGTTTGACACACGCTCTGAATTTCCTGATATACCATAATTCTGCTTTTCACCGATTTTGGAAATTTGGAAATTTGTGGTAAGTTCTATGAGACAAACTGCTCATGTCATCGGTCTCACCGGTCGGAGTGGCCGAGCGGTTGTAGGCGCTACAGTCTGGAACCTCACGACCTGTACGGTCGCAGGTTAGAATCCTGCCTCGAGCATGTATGTGTGTGATGTCCTTAGGTTAGTTAGGTTTAAGTGGTTCTAAGTTCTAGGGGACTGATGATCTCTGTAGTGATTAATAAAAAAGAAAAGAGAGAAGAAAAGAAAAGAAAAGGTTAAAAATGTGGGAAGAAATGTTGAATAAAAAGCGGTTTTAAAATCGTGAAAAAGGGAAAGAATGAAATGCAAATCGGACTTCGTATTACAGAAAAGCTATTGGACTTCGTGATTCGGAAAAGCTATTGTTGGGGTGGTCCTTGTGGCGTTTCTGAGCAAAAGTCAAACCAATTATCACTACAAAAATTATTTGAAAGAGAACAGAGAATAACAAAATGTGATTAACAGGGGGAAATGGCGTAGATAAGAGTTCATTCAATAAAAATTTAACACGTCTTCTCTTGTGCGGCGTCTAGGTCTTGTTCTCCAACAATCTCCTGCTTCATTTCTGCATGAAAAGTCGTAGCTGCTCCAAAATTTTGCAGTAAATTTCATCGTCCAGAAATTACTAATGTCTACAAATTAAAACCATCTTGATATTGAATGCCATGTATTTTAGGTTGCTGCTTCCATCCTCCAAATTTCATACAAACTTCCACAATACGTCTGCACATCAATAAGTTTTCTCGTCTTAATCAGACCAAGACTAGCTAATAAGTAAGTTAAGCTTCCGCTCTCAAGAGACAAGAGCGGGTAGAAAACAAAAAGAGTTACAATTTCTG